>NC_030439.2:1987842-2092842 GCF_001660625.3 Ictalurus punctatus | reverse complement strand
CTCAAATGCTACAAGGTCTTTCATCTCTTGGTGAAGCTTAAAATCGATTAGTATCCTAGATTTTAAGAGAATCGCAAGAACCACTAAAACGCTGTCCCCTGAATTTGACTCAATTCTGTTTCTCCTGCTGACATATATGGCCATCTTTGCCTGCCCTATGATCAAATTTATCAACTGACACTTAAACCTTTTTTTTTGAGAGTATTTAAAACCAAAGATAAAAGTTTCGATTGTAAAACTCTCATTAAAATGGCCAAGCAGTCTCTGTAAAACAGTAAAAAGAGGCTTCGATCTCACACAGTGCATAAACATGTGAAACACAGATTCTCTCACGGCACAGAAAGGACATTCATAACTCACATCAGGGTTTAAAACACAGATAAAAGAATTAACAGCCACTGCACCGTGTAAAATCCTCCACTGTAAATCCCCACACTTTTTTATTAATGGTGACTTGTACAAAGCCCTCCATTGTGGCTTTACATGTTCCTTTATTTGTAGAACAGACCGCCAAGGTGTGTCGACTCTTTTGTCCAGAAACTTTTTCTTTAGGGATAGTACGCACATTTTATACAGTTCTTTCCCAGATGGTACCTTGGGACCCACAAAACTTAGTTTTTCAGATTTAAAAAACACACCTGAGCACTCATGTACATTCGCCGAGACACTAAAATCTGGTAAGGGATCTTGGTCATTGGGACTGTTTAGCCCTCCGGAATATTCCTCCAGCATTTTCAAGACCTCTTCAGTCAAGAGGGACCTCCATTCCACAAGGAACTGCGTGACTACACGGACTGACCTCATCTTTATGTGCCCAGCAACTGCCACCGCATTCCCAAAACCCGGTCCTGCTACGGTCAGTAGGTCACCCAGAGTGACGACTCCAGCCCTGTGGAACCCCTCCGTGAGCGCAGGAAACGGCTTCCTCTGAGAGACATCAAAAATGGAACCCTTTATAATCGGCTCCTGCAGCAGCCAGTAGAGAGAACTTGAGCATTGTACTCTCTGCACTGTTAAAAGTCCCCACACTTTAAAAACATTTCGGTAAAAAACAGGAAGTTTCCTGATGTCCATCTTTTTCAGGTCCATCCAGAAAAGAGGTTTATGTAAATCCAGCCCTTCAAGTGTCCGTAAGATGGCACATGCTACACCCTTCCAGTTTGCATTTACAGGTCCTTGTAGCAGCCTTTGCACAAAACGTAACCGAAAGGCTGCAGTCCTGCTCTGCAGGTGTACCAGTCCATGTCCCCCTTCATCCTTGGGGAGAAACAGAACACTCTGTGGAACCCAGTGTAGACTATCCCAGAAAAAATTAACTAAAATTGACTGGATTTTAGATAAAACATGTATTGGAGGATCGATGCACGCAAGCCTATGCCAGAGCGATGATGCTACCAGGTTGTTAATTATAAGTACACGCCCCCTAAAGGACACTTTTTTAACTAAAAAATTCCACTTCTCCAACCGACCCTTTACCTTCTCGACAGTCCCTTCAAAGTTTTTCCTCATAAACCCTTCATCTCCTAAAAACACCCCCAAATACTTAAAACCACCTCTACACCATAGTAAGCGGTCTGGGAGGTTTGGGACGCCGCCTAACCATCCCCCGATTAAAAACGCCACGCTTTTCTCCCAGTTTACCTTGGCAGAAGAAACAATTCTAAAATCGTCAGTGATCTTCCGTATCGTATCAACATCCCTCTGGCTGCCAACAAGTATCGCCACATCGTCAGCGTATGCTGATAGTTTAAAAACACGCTCACACTTTGGAATTGTTATACCTTGTAGTTCAGTTCTCAGTTTAGTTAAAAGAGGTTCAATCGCAAGGGAATACAACATGCCTGATAGTGGGCATCCTTGTCTTATTCCCCTATGAACTTTAAAAGGAGCACACAAGTCACCATTAACCTTCAGTATGCTTTCACTGTCATGGTACAGAACTCTTATTTTTTCAATAAAATCCGAATTAAAACCAAAAGCAGACAAAACGTTCCATAAGTAGGTATGCTCAACCCTGTCGAAAGCTTTTTCCTGGTCTATTAAAATCAAACCACATTCCAAATTAAAAATCCTTCCGACCTCTACAACATCCCTAATGAACGAAATGTTATCGTGAATAAATCGACCCGGCACACAGTAGGTCTGGTCCGGATGGATCACCTCTTCCATGACTTTACTAAGTCGGTTTGCCAATACCTTGGAGAGCAGTCGGTATTCTACACAGAGAACTGAGACAGGTCTCCATGATTTTATGTCGTGTAGATCTCCTTTCTTGGGCAACAGAGTCAAAACTGCTCTGCGACAACTGAGTGGCAGCCGCCCCGTGACTAAACTGTCACCCAGTACTTCCAGTAGGTCTGCACCCATTTCAGGCCAAAAGGACTTATAAAATTCAGCCGGTAGACCATCGATCCCTGGTGCCTTGCCACTCTCCATACCCTGGAGGGCTCGTAGCAGTTCTTCTAGGGTCAACTCCCCTCCGAGGTCTGCATGTGCTTCCTCTGACACCTGAGGGAGATCTTCCAAGAAGACGTTATCATGGGCCTGCTCAACGGAGATTTCACTCATGTACAGTTCCTTGTAGAACCCGACTGCTCTCTTTCGAATTTCTCTGTGGTCCACTAAAAGTGTCCCATCATCAGAAAACAGGCCATGTATCATCTTATTTTGACCATTCTTTTTTTCCAAATTAAAAAAGAATTTTGACGGTGCATCCATACACTCTACAGTCTGAAATCGCGACCTGACCAGAGCTCCTTGTGCGGTAACGTCTAGCAATTTGGTCAATAAATTCTTCTTTGTCCTTAAATTTTCTATGCATACCTGCCATCCTGTGTTTTTCATTGGCTCCATTAGCGCCATTATTTCATCTTCCAAGGATTTCATACGTAGAGTTGTGTCTCTCGTGACACTGGAGGTATACTGTTGACACAGCTGTTTAATTTGCGTTTTGGCAAAATCCCACCACTGTTGCACCGATTTAAAAGAACGCTTTGTTGTTCTAAAATCACTCCAAAAATACTTAAACACATCCTTAAAATGACCGTCTTGCAATAAACTGGTGTTAAAATGCCAATACACACTCTTATGCTTGAGTTTACTTAAATACACAGTAGACAGAACCATACAATCCTACCTCCGGTAAATCCTACCGGTATAATTGCACAACTTCTAAAAGCACTTAACTGGTGTTTAAAACCATAAAATTTATCCAATCTGGCCATAGAGAGCATATTATTATAGGAGTGCACCCAGGTATATTGTTTCTGCATGTGGTGGAAATTTCTCCAAATGTCCACAAGGTCACAGGAATTCATTAATTCGACTAGCCTTCTACGCGATGGCATATGGGGCTCTACATGATTCCTGTCCATATCCAGCTCTGTACAGTTAAAATCCCCCCCTAGAATCAAAAAATCATCAGAGTCACAATTTTTTAGGACATTATCTAGGTTTCGTAAAAATACCATTCTGTCAATGGCCGTGGTCGGGGCATAAACACAAACAAGAACGACCCACCTATTCTCATATTGAGCTCTAACCTTTAACAGTCGACCCTTTATGATTTCATCAACTTGATAAGAACAGGGGATAAAATTATTGGAAAATAAAATAGCTACTCCCCCACTGGTAGATGTCTTATGACTTAAAACGGATAACCCTTTAAACTCCCTGGCCCAGTCCGCAGCATTATTAGCGTCTGTGTGGGTTTCCTGAGCAAAGATTACGTCAATTTTCTTTTGCTTCACCGTTTCAAACAACAAAAATCTTTTATTTCTTTCCCTTGCTCCATTTAAATTCAACGAAGCAACTCGAAACTCACTCATAAAAATGATGAAAACTAATAGATTTACGTACATGATGTCTAGGATTGACTATCACTATCATTATTGTCCAGCATAACATTGACTTTTGTAAGGATTTTTTTTAGACGGTACCCCTCCTGATCAGTGAAACCCCCTTCTGACATAAACCCACGTGTTTTTCTAATGAACTGTTCCACATCTGGGAAAAACTCGTCTATCCTCACATTCCTAGCATGCTTAGTCTTTCTCAGAAACACCTTGATGTCGTCCACGCTATATTCATGGCTTGAAAAGCCACTTAGATTTACACTACATGTTATACTGCAGTCGGAGGCTTCACTCTCACTCTCTACCTCCCCAGAATTCAGCTCCTCTACGCCATCTTTCCTCTTAGCCTGTGCATGAGGGCGATTTCTCCGTCTCTTTCTCTGGGGCACCTTGAACACATTTTCTTCCGTCTCCATATGAGAGCTATCATCCGCAACTTCATCACCAAGGGACGGATCCACACTATCTAGTGACGCCGTACTATCCTGTGTACCCTTATCACCTAAATCCGGCTCAGTCTCAGCCTTCTCTTCTTCACCTGGTTGAACACTGATACCCTGGTGAGAGGGAACAGCTTCAGGTGCCTCCACCTGAGAGGGTACTGCTGTTCCCTCTCCCGGTGTGTGAGTCCCATCCACCCCAACACCCTCTCCAACAGTAATTTCGTTACCAGCGGCTACGTTAGCATTATCACTATTTTCGGGATTTACCCGTTTTTCTGGACAGGCCCTCACCAGATGACCAGATAAACCGCACCCAAAACACTTCATTGTAGTAGTAGTGGCATAAATTACATAATTAAAATCCTCCACCTTTACATTGAGTGTCAGCTCCAGCTCATTATTGTCCTTCAGGACCATGTACACAAATCGTCTAAAAGACACGATATGTTTTACATGAGGGGATTTGCTTGTAATTGCAATCCTCTTGATCTGGGAGACCAGTTTACCATAGCGGGATAGAGCTTGGGACAGAACCTCGTCCTTAATAAAAGGAGGAACATTCGACAGGATTATTTTTTTTGACGGGGTTGACAAAGGAAGCACTAAGTGGAACACATCATCAAGCACAACTCCACTGTCCACCATTTCGTTTACCAACTCCACCGTTTTCAGAAACAGCACAACAGCACTATTCATCCGGGCCGCAGACAGAATGTTGTCGTATCCTACACTCTCTCCCACGGCCAGACACATCTCCTCAACGCTGGCGGTAGTGGCTACTTTAATAGCATGCCGCCGCGTGAGGGAATCATATTTCCCGGTACCTGGGACAGCCATGTTTCCCAAAACACCACGGAAACAGCCGCCCAGGCCAGCGAGAAACACACACAAACACACAGACAAACACACACACACACACGCGCGCGCGCACAACAAACAGTAGTAATTTGAACTCTCTCAGAAACCAAAGACCTAAAGGAAATCGTATTTCTTAAGAAAAAAAAAGATAGAAAAAAGAGATAGAAAAAATGAACAAGCGAACTTGGAGCAGCGGCCTCGGCCACGCTCCGCACACACTCACTCACTTCCGCTCCGACTCCGCCCACTCACTCAGTCCATGAGCACACGAGAGAGAGAGAGAGAGAGAGATAGATAGAGAGAGAGAGCTAGATAGATAGAGAGAGCTAGATAGAGAGAGAGAGAGAGCTAGAGAGAGAGATAGATAGATAGAGAGAGCTAGATAGAGAGAGAGAGAGAGCTAGAGAGAGAGATAGATAGATAGAGAGAGCTAGATAGATAGAGAGAGCTAGATAGAGAGAGAGAGAGAGCTAGAGAGAGAGATAGATAGATAGAGAGAGCTAGATAGATAGCTAGATAGATAGAGAGAGAGCTAGACAGATAGATAGAGAGAGAGAGCTGGATAGATAGAGAGAGAGAGAGCTAGATAGATAGAGAGAAAGCAAGATCGAGAGAGAGCTAGATAGATGGAGAGCTAGATAGAGAGAGAGCTGGATAGAGAGAGAGCTAGAGAGAGAGAGAGAGCTAGATAGATGGAGAGAGAGCGAGCTAGATAGAGAGGTAGATAGATGGAGAGAAAGCAAGATCGAGAGAGCGCTAGATAGATAGAGAGAGCCAGACAGAGAGAGATAGCTAGAGAGAGAGAGAGAGATAGATGGAGATAGATAGATAGATAGATAGATAGATAGATAGATAGATAGATAGATAGATAGATAGATAGATAGATAGAGAGAGTGTAAAGCTCTTCAGGTTGCTCTGGACGGCTGAAAGTACCTGGTTGTTCTGGGGTGACTCTTTCCTCCTCCATGTCTGTGGCGGTTCCTCTCCTGCCGCTCCTTCACTGCACTCTGGGCCCAAGTCCTCCAACATCTCAACATTACGCTGTGCTTGTTCAGACGATTCCCCCACCTTGTCCCTCTCCTCGCTTATTATTTCCGGTTTAGTTTTATTCTTCTCAATGTTCTTGTCCTGTAGCTTCTTCTGCTGCGGTTGTGTGGGGTCACTGTCTCCACCGGTGATAGCGGTGTAGGGCTTGAAGTGAAAACTGTCTGTGGTGTCGGTGTTACTGCTGGTACGGGCGCGGGTGTCGGCGTTACTGCTGGTACGGGCGCGGGTGTCAGTGTTACTGCTGGTACGGGCGCGGGTGTCGGTGTTACTGCTGGTACGGGCGCGGGTGTCGGTGTTACTGCTGGTACGGGCGCGGGTGTCGGTGTTACTGCTGGTACGGGCGCGGGTGTCGGTGTTATCCCTGCTCTCCCACCGCCAGCAGAACCTCCTCCACCTGTTCTCCATTCCCCAGTACACACCTGACGCCATGGCGGAGAGACAGCGTCTCCCCTCCGGCCTTGGAGGCCATGGCGTCCCGCTCACTCTCTCCTGCTCTAAGCTTTCACCGGCCACTGATACTCACATAACTTAACATTCAATAAATTAATGAAAAAAAATTTAAAAAAAACAACAAACTCACAAAAAAGACGAGACGCCAAACAGCTCTCGACTACCATGCATGTCTTGGACTGGGGGAGGAAACCGGAGTACCTGGAGGAAACCCCTGCAGCACGGGGAGAAGATGCAAACTCCACACACACACACAGGGCCACGGTGGGAATCGAACCCCCGACCCTGGAGGTGAATGTGCTAACCACTAAACCACCGTGCGCCACATAAAACTAGTTCTTCTTAAATTACATCTTTTTCTTTTTCATTTGGACCCCCTTATTTCACTGACCCTGTATATCAATAAATGAAAGATACTTTCTAATTCAAAGAGCAACATATTTTAACATCATGAAAAAGTGAGTGTGAGAGTGTGTGTGTGTGAGAGAGAGAGAGGGGGGGGGGGGGGGGATAGATATATTTAGATAAGATATTACGTATATTAAAACTATTTACTTAGATTAATTTTAAAAAGATTTAAACCAGATAGTCACATGTATTTGTTATCTGGCAACCCTACAACTCTCACGTTCCGGAGGCAGTGCGAAGCGATGACGTCATCTGAAAGAGGCGAACCGAAGGCAGGTTTAAAGGGCACTGCGCATGCGCCTCCTTCCTACTCTGCTCTGTGTGTGTGAATGGGTCGCGGTGGCACATAAAGAACCAAAACACACACTCTGACTCTTTAAATCCGGTTCCGTTAAAACCGAGATCACTTCACGAACCCTTTAAACATCCTGAAATCAAAAATATCGACTTTATAAATGGAGAAAGCGTGTGAGTGACCGTGTGTATGACTGGATAAATATAGGAAGTGGACGGAGCGCGGGAGGACACGGACACGTCCGTGGAGAAAAAGTAGTGTGAATCATAGATGTTTAAAGTGTGAGACAATAAGATAACCAATAAGAGAGAGAGAGATAGAGAGAGAGAGCTAGATAGATAGAGTGAGAGAGAGAGCTAGATAGATAGAGAGATAGAGAGATGGAGAGAGAGATAGAGAGATTTGGCCCACCCTTTTTCCACACCAAACCAGCTGGTAATGTGGGCTGCCCACCACCCCACTCTCCAACTAAAATGGCTTCGCTTTTGGCCCAGTTGACCTCTGGTCATGGTGAGTGATTTGCTCCATTACTTTAGTCAGTCTTGAAGCTAGCGCTTTTGAGAGCAGTTTGTAGTCCGTGCACAACAGTGAGACCGGGCGCCAGTTCTTCAAATGCGTCAGGTCTCCCTTTTTCGGCAGTAGGGTCAGGACGGCTCTCCTGCAGCTCAATGGGAGTTCACCTCCCTTCACACTGTCTAGCAACACTTCTAGCACATCCTGCCCTACAACTGCCCAAAAGGCTTTGTAGAACTCTACAGGGAGAACTCTACTGGCGCTCTTCCATTTTCCATCCCTTGGAGAGCCTCATAGAGCTCTGCTAGCGTCAGCTCCACGTGCATGCCTTTGGCCACATGCTCTGGGAGTTTCGGCAGGTTCTTAAGGAAGCTCTCCTCCACTATCTGTGCCCCTGACCACTCCGTGCTGTACAGCTTCAAGTAGAAGCTAACTGTCTGCTTGCGAGTTTCAAATTTCTGACAGAAGATCCCCTCATTCTGTTCACACAGCATTTATGAATCTCTTCTGTCCATTCTTCTGCTCTAGACCAAAAAAGAACTTAGAAGGAGCATCCATCTCATTCATGCTTTTAAAGCGTGAGCGGACCAGCGCCCCAATAAAACATTTAGTAAAAAGTGTCAGCTGATGTTTAAAACCATAAAAGCGATCTAGTCTTGCCAGGGAGAGTGTGTTGTGTATGGAGTGGGCCCACATGTACTGCCTCTGGTTTCTATTTAAATTTCTCCAAATATCAATCAGTTCGTGAGCCTCCATCGTCTCCCACAGGCGCTTACGGGAGGCCACATGAGGTTCTGTGTGGTTCCTGTCAAAGTTATCTGTTGTGCAGTTAAAATCCACACCCAGAATTAAAATATCGGCAGTGTTGCAGTCAGCAATTACCTTGTCTAGTTTATTTAAGAAAACCATTCTCTCCACTGCACTGGAGGGAGCGTACACACAAATAAAAACAAAGCTCTCATTCTCATAGATAGCTCTTACTTTTAAAAGCCTCCCATTTAAAACCTCATCTACTGTATAAGAACTGGGAGTAAAATTGCGAGCAAACAGTAGGGCAACCCCACCACTAACTGATGTATTGTGACTTAAAATTGCCAGCGCACCGCACTCCTTCATCCAGATAGTAGCACTGTTAACATTACTATGTGTTTCCTGCAACATCGCTACATCAATACACTTCTGCTTTAGTAACTCATAGTTTTACACGTTTTTCGTGTTCTCTTGCCCCGTTAACATTTACACTTGCAATACGAATCCCAGTCATAAGAACAAGGTGTAGATAAAACAAGCAGATGATAAAACCCATTCTAATATAAAACACACCAAACACTCTACTGGTCATCATCAGGAGTTTCTCTGCTGACTTTAGTAATGAATTTCTTCAGACGATAGATCTCAGTGTCAGTAAAAGCTCCTTCCCTTCTAAAATGTTTGACATCATGGATAAACTGCTTCAGATCTGCGAAGTGCTCTTCTACTACAACGTTCTTTTGCCATTTGGTATTCCATAAGAACTCCTTAATGCTCTCGGCACGGTATACGACTTCTCGCTTTTCTGTAGATACAAAAATGCTGGAGCCATAGCTTTCTACACTGAATTTAAACACTAGGTTCAGTTCCTCTACACCATCTTTCAGAATCATAAAAACCATTCTTCTAAAAGACACCAAGTGCTTAACTAGTGGGGATTTACAGCCAAGGGGGATTTTCTTTATGGGGAGACCAACCGCCCGGATCTAGACAGTTCTGTGGATATGATCTCATCGGAGATGAAGGGAGGGACGTTAGACAGTATAACCTTTTTGGATGGGGAACGTAGGGAAGAGACCATCGTAAGCTCATTATTGAGTACAGTTCCTTTCTGCACTAGCTTGTTTGCCCTATCAACGTCATTCACAAAGACTACAACTGCATTGTTCATGCGGGAGGCAGAGACAATGTTCTCATGTCCCACCACTTCTCCTCCCGCTAACACACACTCCTCCACACTCGCCCTGCACGCCACCCTCACACCGTGCCGGCGACTCAAACTCTCACACAGCCGCGTGTTCGGAGCCGCCACGCTCCTCCACCGCGACACACACACACGCACGCACTTACTCGCTTTCACACTCGTTCACACACACACACACACACACACGCACTTACTCGCTTTCACACTCGTTCACACACACACACACGCACTTACTCGCTTTCACACTCGTTCACACACACACACACACACTCGCTTTCACACTCGTTCACACACACATTCTTGTGCAAGTCTATATTGGGGACTACATGCTGGATCCTCCAATGCGGGGACCCGTATTTCTAAAAGGTTTAGGAGCAAACCAAAGACAGATTCGTGTTTCTGTTGAAGCTGTAAAACCGTCTGTCACTTCAAATTAAAGAAAAAATGTCAATAAAGCAATGTGACATTTTTCCACATTCTGGGGACAATTTCTGGTAGACCAAACGTTTGAGGACGAGCAGACACACACACACTATTATTCTGGTATTTCTAAATTGTAGGTACTTGTGAACAATCTGGGGACGCAATTTACAAACAATTGGGAAGGTGCTATAATGCATATTTCCAAGATAATTGATTAAGTCACATGAATAACAACATGCCTTTTATTTTAATCTGAAACATCTTGCCATTTGCAATGCAGTATTTTCACACAGATAGTATTTTCACACAGATAGTATTTTCACACAGATAGTATTTTCACACAGATAGTATTTTCACACAGATTGTATTTTCAGGCAGTTACTAATTAACACTCAAATGTTTCTCACGAATGAAATGTAAAAAAGTAGAAAAAATAAAATTGTACAATACAAAATTCCAGCCATAAACTTAATAATAATAATAATAATAATAATAATAATAATAATAAACTAAAATTACCAATGATCTGTGCAAATAAAACCAAATGAAACCATGCAGACTTTTTCTGGGTTACATTTTCCTTTTAAGAGCAGTGATTCGATTTTTTACAAAGAACTTACCGGACAACCGATCCCTGCCTTTCAGTGCAACAGCTCAGCTTTAATACAGGCCTCACCATGTTTTTTTCCTGGCACTGTGCAAGTTTTGATGAACCTGTACAGATGTTTTTCAACTGCTTTCACTTCACTGGTCTCCCATTTCTTTTTCTTTACCACCTTAACACCTGAACAAATGCAAGATGAAGTTAGTCAAAACATATAATGTCTTTCAATTTCATGAAAACAATCATGTTTGTTTATCAGACAATACCTTTGGGAACAGATGTGGTACTGGTTGATTATCAAATTAATTCATACTTATTTCTAGCTACATAGTTACATCCAACATAGATGCCCCTTGCACATGATCTTAGGGCTTCCCAAACTAAACCATGTAAACCAATTAACCCCACATGGGGTCATGACCCCTAATTTGGGAACCCCTGAGATAATGTGAAAAGGGCACTGTGTGGCCAAAAGTATGTGGACACCTGACCAACACACCCTGATGTGAGGGTAATTGGTTGTTCAGTTCAGTTCAATTCAATTTTATTTGTATAGCGCTTTTTAGAATGGACATTGTCTCAAAGCAGCTTTACAGAAACATAAGCCACGGGATACGGATTTTAAATGTGTGAATTTATCCGAATTGAGCGAGCCGGTGGTGAGGGAAAAACTCCCTAAGAAATGTTGTTGTCTGCGTTGTGTGTTTACTTTTAACCAAATAAAAAGGCGGAAGGCAATTGGGCCGACTCTTCATTTACTCTGACAAAGAGATAATACAGTCTTATACAGTGTGTGCATTCTCCCTCAACATTTCTGTGAAATAAATTTCAAGTTCACTGCAGTTAACACGTGCTTCAAGTTCAGCGGGGAGACCCCAATTGATTTCTAGTCCTTCCCTTAACCACTCATCCACAGCTACTGAAAATACCTGTCTCTGCGTGGGCCAATGTCTAAACCTGCTTCACTGTGCGTCTGTTCAGAATTGTCTACAATGACTAGTTTTCACCCATCATCTGGCAAACAGAAATTCAGACCTACTCTTCAGCATTCGAACCTCTGCTGGGAAACCTGAAAGGATTTTTTTTCCATTTCTGAACATGTTTCACTGGGAGTCAGTTCAGAAGTTCTAGGCTTCTGTTGGGACCATGACCCTGATGAGGTTACCTGGGCTGACCTGTGAACAACTTCTTTTGCATATTCGGTGTAGAAAGCCATTAGCCCTCCCACTGCCCACTCTTGATCCAAAACAATAGGCACATGCACTCTTAGATGTCTATTTAATCGTCCATATCAACGGAGCACATGAAAGTGTTTGTGGTTGATGTATACTCAAGACTTAACAGAATCACCTCAAATGACCGAAGTGGTTCGTCACATAAATCACCGTATTTATATTTAATGTACATCATGAAACACATACTACTTAGATATTTTTGTAGGGGAACTTGTGCTGAAGACTAAAAAGTCATGTGACTTTGAAAATAGTGCTTACATTTGTTCAAATTGACAACAATATCAGAGCGTGCCAAAATCATCAGTGTCTGAAAATACCTGGGGTCCCCCAGAGTAAACTGAGACAGAATCCTTTCCTCCAAAGATCAGAGCACTGTGCACGGTGATGTATTTACCTCTGTTTCAGGTCTGCGTGTGTATTTATTAAAGCACGTCTGTAGTGTCAGGATGGCCGAGCGGTCTAAGGCTCCACACTCCAGGTTTAGACCTTTTCCCTGGTAAAAGGAGGATTCTGGTCTCTAAATGGAAGCTTGAGTTCAAATCCCTCTTCTGACATTAATTTTTTAAATGAAAACACCATTAAGATAATGGCTTTTAATTCTTATGAATAGGTTGTCAGATATGGAGCGGGTGGAATTTTGGCCCACTCTCCTTTGCAAAAGTGCTTTGGTTCAGACACATTGGAGGGTTTTGGAGCATGAACTGCCTGTTTAAGGTCCTGCCTCAGCATCTCAGTTGGTTCAAGTCAGGACTTTGACTAGACCACTCCAAAACTTTAATCTCAGAGGTGGACTTACTCCTGTGCTTTGGATCATTGTCTTGCTGCATCATGCAGTTCTGCTTGTACTTCAACTTAGGGATTGAAGACTGGAGATTCTCCTTTAGGATTTTCTGATAGAGAGCAGAATTCATGTTTTCCTTGACTATTGCCGAGGCCCTGAAGCAGCAGAGCATCCCCACAAGTGCCACCTCCATGCTTGACTGTAGGTATGATGTTCTTTTTGTGGAATTCTGTGTTTGGTTTACGCCAGATGTAACGGGACTCCTGTTGTTTAAAGAAACATACCCGGATTAGGAAATGCTTCACAGTTTGTCAAATTTCAGTCGTAGTCGGCAGGATTTGAACCTGTGTGGGGAGACCCTAATGGATTTCTAGTGCATCGCCAAGTCCATAGGGAACATTCTGTGAAATGTTCAACCCTGGAGGTGTGTGCTATCAAAAGTCTTGCATATGTTAGTAGTTTTGTTTTGTGTCATAAAGATGGTTTTAAGATATTGTCGAATCTCAGTAAGAAAAACATCAAACATAGACTACATGTATAGACTACAAACAAAACTTCTTTCCAGTGTAAACAGAAATAAACTTCAATATATTGTTATTAATTTGAACAGACTTTTCCATACGAGCTCAGAACCTAAATAAATGCTCTCTGGCTGTTTACACAGTTAACATTCTGTATTAATATCTCTTCTAAATTTCTTGATATAAACATTGACTGGGTCGACACGATGAATTATCAGAAGTGATCTTTATCTGCTGTTTCTGCTGTCAGTGTTGAGTGGAACAGGTCATATCCTGTCTCTCTAAAACTCCTCCCATTAAGGAAGTACAGAGTCCGAGACGACTGCAGTCCTTTTGCAGTGTTCTGCTCTGGTGAGTTTAGTTTTATTCTCGGTTTATGGAGAATTCTGAGTCTCATTTTCAGCTCTGTGAAAGGAAGTGATTACTAACTGGACCTGCAAACTCGTATATTAACTTTAAACAAACCTGAAATCAGGGTGTGATTACTTTTGATCAAAGTGAAAGTGAATCTGAACATTCGGACCGGAGAGAACAACAGCAGCAGCAGAATAAAATGGCTTCTAAGTTTTCAGAGGAGGAGTTCTCTTGTCCTGTGTGCTGTGAAATCTTCACGGATCCTGTTCTCCTGCGCTGCAGTCACAGTGTGTGTAAAGTGTGTTTGCAGAAGTTCTGGGAGAACAAAGGATCCAGAGAATGTCCTGTTTGTAGGAGGAAGTCGTCTATGGAGGATCCTCCCATATGTCTGGCCTTAAAGAACCTGTGTGAGACTTTCTTACAGGAGAGAAGTCAGAGATCTTCATCAGCGTCTGAAACAGTCTGCAGTCTGCACAGTGAGAAACTCAAACTCTTCTGTCTGGATGATCAACAGCCGGTGTGTTGGGTGTGTCGGGATTCAAAAATACACACCAACCATAAATTCTGCCCCATTGATGAGGCATTAACAGACTGTAAGGTAAATAAAACGTTCCTGTAAAAGGTACATGTAAAAAAGAGTTTATTCTACATATCAATATCTACAGGTTCAATATAAACACAGTGTAATAATTCAATAATAAATGATAATTGCCTTGTGATAAATTTAGTAAATAATAACAAATGTGAGTCTGCTATTCCATCATCTTCAGATTTTCAGCATCTGAAGTGTCTCCTGTATAAACAGGAGCAGATCTTCCATGTTAGACTAAAGCAGTGTACACCAATAAACCCACATCCTATAAGTCTACACTTTTCATTGTTTCTTCTGTACTTGGTGCATTTGAAAAGCTCTAATGAGTGCTTGTAAGAGAGAATACAGCTATTACTAAACACAGAGTCTCCATGCAGTGTGTTGATTTGTTCCAGGAGGAGCTGAAAACTGCTCTGAAGCCCCTACAGGAGAAACTGAAGATCTTTAAAGACTGTAAACTGCACTGGAGTCAGACTGCAGAACATATAAAGGTTAGAATCAATAAGATGGGTTTGATATTAGAATGATATTTTGCATCACTGCAGAATCAGTTCTATTTCATTTGATTTCCTCTTCACTGCAGATTCAGGCCCAACACACAGAGCAGCAGATTAAGGAGGAGTTTGAGAAACTTCACCAGGTTCTACGAGATGAAGAGGCAGCCAGGATAGCTGCACTGAGAGAGGAAGAGGAGCAGAAGAGTCAGATGATGAAGGAGAAGATTGAGAAGCTGAGCAGAGACATATCATCTCTTTCAGACACAATCAGAGGCGTAGAAGAGGAGATGAGAGCCGAAGACGTCTCGTTCTTACAAGTGAGGATCATTTAGTCAGTGTTTATACTGTGAGAAAGTAAAACTTCTTTCCATCATCAGAAACGTCACATTTCAGTGGTGTAAAAATGTCAATCAGATCCACTGATGTTTGCTTTGTTGTTTTACAGAACTACGAGGCCACAGTGAGAAGGTGAGTGATGTGCTTCCTGTCTCTCTCGTTCTCTGTGTTTCTGACTCCAAACCCACAGCAGCACTGACTCCTGAATGTTTTTGCAGAGCTCAGTGCACACTGCAGCATCCAGAGGAGCTTTCAGGAACACTAATCCATGTGGCAAAACATCTGGACAACCTGAAGTTCAGAGTCTGGGAGAAGATGCAGGACGCGGTCCAATACAGTAAGAATCTTCCTTCCTTCCTTTCTTTCTTTATTTCTGTTTCTCTGCCTTTGTTAATTACATTAAAGTGGTCTTTATAGTGATGTTTCATTTGTGTAATGTTTTGGAATTGTTGTTGTTGTTGTTGTTATTATTATTATTATTATTATTATTATTATTATTACACACATATGTGGTGACCTTTTGAACTGATGTAATGTAATATAAGGGAACTTTTATTTTGAAAGGCTTCTGATGCGTCAGACTGTTCAGTGGTTGAAGCGCGAATGTAAAAATGGATTAAAAAAGTTTTAGATTTACAATTCTTTTAAAGATTGTTTACATTTGTAATTTAAATACACCCGGTTATATATGTTTATTCATTAATATTGTAATCACAGTTATCATCTCTTTGGATTAGGCTAATGTTAGCTAGTTCCATACTAACGTAATGCTTAAGTTAGCTTAGCTTATGTGTGTGTGTGTGTGTGTGTGTGTGTGTGTGTGTGTGTGTGTGTGTGTGTGTGTGTGTGTGTGTGTGTTTTCAGCACCTGTAACTCTGGACCCCAACACTGCTCATCCTAAACTCATTGTATCTGATGATCTGACCAGTGTGAGAGTCAGTGGTGAGAAACAGAAGCTTCCTGATAATCCAGAGAGATTTGATTATCGTTGCTGTATCCTGGGCTCTGAGGTCTTTAACTCAGGGACACACTGCTGGGACGTTGAAGTAGGAGACTGTACAGTGTGGTATGTGGGTGTGA
Organism: Ictalurus punctatus; assembly: GCF_001660625.3. NCBI lineage: Eukaryota > Metazoa > Chordata > Actinopteri > Siluriformes > Ictaluridae > Ictalurus > Ictalurus punctatus. The sequence goes on along the minus strand of NC_030439.2, from coordinate 2,076,597 downwards.
TGACAGAATCTGCTCAGAGGAAGGGAAAGATATTCTCCAGAAGTGGAATCTGGTATGTGTGGTATTATGGTGGTAAATATGGAACATGTTCTACACCACAGTCACCCACTCTCCTCTCAGTAACACAGAATCTCCAGAGGATCAGAGTGCAGCTGGACTGGAACAGAGGAAAGCTGTCGTTCTCTGACCCTCTCACTAACACACACATACACACTTTCACACACACATTTACTGATAAATTACTGCCATTTATAAGAGTTACTTGTAATAAATCTCCTGTAAAGATCCTCCCACTTCAGTGCTCTGTAAGAGTGAATCAGATCAGTTAGAGCTGATATTGTTTTATTCCAATTCATTAATGAAATATTGCTGATGAAAAGATTCATGTTCTCTGTGAAAGTCTGTTTTTACTGAACACTTCATTGTGGAATTTATTTTGAAGTGTTATATTATTATTTCGACTCACCTTAACAATTACATCAAAATAATAAGATAATATCTGGAATATTAATATATCTTGAAATTCCAAGTTATTAAATGAAATTTTTAAAGTGAAAATAACGACCTACTGTGTTGAAATAATGAATTATTAAATAAAAATAATGTGATAAAGTTCAAATAACTCCATAGTACATTTTCCCCACAATGTTCAGTTCAGGGCTTCCAGAAACAAATAAACCACAGAATGATGTGTAAATGTAGATCTCTATGAGTTAGATTATTACATTTTATTCCTGAATTTAAATCACTGTAAATAAACTGAGGCTTTGAAGACTGGTGTCTTTACTGTATTTGTATTGTTAGCGCTATGCTGTTAATCCTGGGTGAAATGTTTAGCTGGATGTGTGTGTTGTGTGAAACTGTGCAGTGGAGGAGAATTCAAATTGAGCTCTAAGTTTCCCTCCACCAGCAGTTTGTACTTGTGTAAAGATCAGATGGATCTGTACGTTAATCCTGCATTAGGTGCCGATTCACAATTTAAAATGCGATTCAGAATGAAATGAAATCACTTTGTTCACAGTGAGAATGTGGGGCGGATGTGGAAGAGAGAGTGGTGGGGAGAGAGTCAGACATTAAAGGGGCTAAAAACAACAATTTTATAATAATACCGTTCTCTAGAGTCATTTAACCACACGTTCTGTTCAAGTGTCATGTTATTCATCCATATTTCCACAGAGATCATCCAAGAATTAAATCATCTCCAACCCTCAAAAACACAAATGACATCCTGAGGAGATCCACAACTCCTCTTAATGTGTGTATTTATCAGCATTTATCTGAAAGCTACATTCTGAACTACTACTACACTCAGCACAGAACCTCACATATAAATAAGTTCCCTCTCATTTAAACTTCTCCAGTGTTGAGTGTTTTCATCTTTAATTTACTGCATACGTACAAAATACATTTTAGAATCCTAACTTCATTCATTTAATATTCACACATGGGGGTTTTTAGAGGGAATAAAATCCTGTCAGAAGTGGGATTCGAACCCACGCCTCCATTTAGAGACCAGAATCCTCCTTTAACCAGGGAGAAGGTCTGAACCTTGAGTCCGGCGCCTTAGACCGCTCGGCCACCCTGACACTACAGCTGTGTGTTCCCTCCCTTTTTTCCACCTGTTTACAAACATACTCATTAGACTTGCTGACCTGAAACAGAGTGAATACATCACAGTGCACAATACTCTGACCTTTGGAGAAAAGGATTCTGTCCCAGTTTTTAATAAGATCTTCAATAACTACCATGTCAGCTTTTTAAATGTTTAGAGAAGAGGGTTATCACTGCTTGTGTTTTTACATTTTTTTAAACCATTTCCATGGGGTGTACTTGTTTTTTCACGTGATTATAGATAGATAGATAGATCACTTTATTAATCCCAGAGGGAAATCCACATATTACAGCAGCACAGAGAGGTAGAAGTATACTAAAGTTATTTAACATTATAAATGAAGCAAATAAGAATAAATATACGTGTGTATCGACGCGCTCGCTTCGTCGGTCATCATCTTCCAGGACTGAGCCGTTATAAAAGTGAGGGTTGTTACGTTCGCATTCAGACACTGCAGCGTAGGGCGAGAACCGCGACCTCAATATACGAGATATAAACTAATTATTAAAACTACATACATTCATTACTATTTAACAATAACGCAGGAACGCCACCGAGTGTAGAGAAGTAAAGGTACATTTCTGTAATTAAAAATGAACTTGAGTAAGAGTATAAGTACGGCCAGTTAAACCTACTCTTAAGATCACATTGTTTTTGTATATAGAGTGTTACTTCCCACCTCTGGAAATACTGCAGCTGGAAAATATAATCCTTTCTTTTCTCTTTTTGTTTGTCCGGAACATCCAGAGCACATCACATTCATGCAGCACTACAGCTCTGTCCTTTGGGTCAGAGAGAGAGATAGTTTGTATATATTGTAACCTTAGTTTTGACAGGTATAGGTCAAAGGTCAAAAAGATACACATTCTAACTCTCTATATCTAGATCAAAGGTCATGATCATAAACATATTTATAGTTATGTTAAATCTGGATCACATCCATTCGTTACCATACATGGTCCGGTCATGTGTTTTCCACCCACACACGTTGCACACATGTTCTTTCTAACACTCTGTGGTAGGTCATAAGGAGACTTTAATCTTTTGATGGACTCAGTCCTTGATCATAGTGTTACAAAAGTGCGTACGCCCCCTAGAGCAACAGTGACGCTTCACAGGATGTGTAAAAATCTTGGTCTTGCAGATATCTGGAGACTTTTCAACCCATCTGGTAGGGACTATACATATTTTTCATCAGTCCATAAGATTTATTCTAGAATAGATTTTTTTTGATATCCAAATCGCTCATTTCATCTGTTGCCGATTGTTCAATCGGAAAGATTCTAGTCTCACGCCCTGGTGAGTTTAGAGGTGTGGCCACAAACGGAGAAGAAGAAATCATTTAGTTGGCTCTTTAATGTATCCCTTTTACAAAATCCTGATTTCCAACAAATGTTAAAGACTGAACTTGATGTTTATATGGAGACCAACTGGTCCTCGGTATCCTCTGTGGGCGTGGCGTGGGAGGCACTTAAGGCGGTTCTTAGGGGTCGGATCATACAGTATGCCTCATTCATTAAAAAATCCAAAGCACGAGAACTCGTGGCCCACTGGAAGTTTGTTTTGTGATGATAGTGACACCTACAGGTTAAACTAGTGAGCTGCATTTAATTGAAGTTACTGTGGTCATGTGATTAGCCTAACTAATAGCAGTGCTAACATGTGCATGCAGTTTTTTGGTGCTACGCTGTACACGGAGTTAGGTGCTGAAGAAGAGAATAATTAAACAGTAAAGCGTTGCAGCTACTCCTAGATTTCTGGTCGGAAGGCACACACGGTATGTTGGATTGTGATGTTGTGCGTTTCATGTTTGTCTCGTAATGTAATAGTGCAATGTTTCCTGTGGCCATTAATGCTAGTTTAATACGTGAGCAAGATGAATGAATACTCAGGGACTCTTAAGAACATGATTATGTACAATATGCTCATGTGAGAATGTTATGCACTTTATTTCAGTTTTTCACGGTGTTTGATGGTGATTGACGGTGATTGACGGTGTTTGATGGTGTTTTATGGTGTTTTACAGTGTTTGATGGTGATTGATGGTGATTGACGGTGATTGACGGTGACTGATGGTGTTTGACGGTGACTGATGGTGTTTGATGGTGATTGACGGTGATTGACGGTGATTGACGGTGACTGATGGTGTTTGATGGTGATTGACGGTGATTGACGGTGATTGACGGTGACTGATGGTGTTTGATGGTGTTTGATGGTGTTTGATGGTGATTGATGGTGTTTGATGGTGATTGATGGTGTTTGATGGTGTTTGATGGTGTTTGACGGTGATTGAATGCGCTTAAGTTGTGAAGGAATGCAATAAAAGAAACAACAAACATCAGTTGAAGTGTACGTTTTAATCTGACCAGAAGAGTAAGTTTGGGAGCAGCTACACATGGGCAGAAAGTCTTTACGTATACGGGCCAAAGTACGTTCCAAAAAATAAAGCTGTGCTTCTACTAAATTTTATAACGGGCCGAGCCAAGCTCGCTATCTGGCTTTCAAGAAAAAACAAAATGCAGGGAGGAGGCACTCAGGAGATATCTCCCTCTATCTATCTATCTATCTATCTATCTACCTGTCTAGCTCTCTCTCTCTATCTAGCTCTCTCTATCTTTCTAGCTCTATCTCTCTAGCTATCTATCTAGCTCTCTCTCTCAATCTCTCTATCTATCTAGCTCTCTCTCTAGCTCTCTCCATCTAGCTCTCTCTCCATCTAGCTCTCTCTCCATCTAGCTCTCTCTCCATCTAGCTCTCTCTATCTTTCTAGCTCTATCTCTCTAGCTAGCTCTCTCTCTATCTATCTGTCTAGCTCTCTATCTCTCAATTTCGCTATCTTTCTAGCTCTATCTTGCTCTCTCTCTAGCTCTCTCTAGCTCTCTCACTCGCTCTCTATCTCTCTATCTTGCTCTCTCTCTAGCTCTCTCTCTCTAGCGCTCTCTCTTTCTCCATATAGCTCTCTCTCTATCTCTACCTATCTCTCTCTCCCTAGCTCTCTCTCTCACTCTCTCTCTCTATCTCTCTATCTTTCTAGCTCTCTCTCTATCTATCTAGCTCTCTATCTCTCTCTCTATCTAGCTCTTTATCTTTCTAGCTCTCTCTCTCGCTCTCTATCTCTCTATCTTTCTAGCTCTATCTATCTAGCTCTCTCTCTCTAGCTCTCTTTCTCTCTCTAGTGCTCTCTCTCTCTATCTAGCTCTCTCTCCATCTAGCTCTCTCTATCTCTCTATCTTTCTAGCTCTATCTATCTCTCTCTCTCTCTCTCTCTCTCTAGCTCTCTTTCTCTCTCTAGTGCTCTCTCTCTATCTAGCTCTCTCTCTATCTCTCTATCTTTCTAGCTCTCTCACTCTATCCCTCTATCTTTCTAGCTCTCTCACTCTATCTCTCTATCTTTCTAGCTCTATCTATCTAGCGCTCTCTCTCTCTCTCTAGCTCTCTTTCTCTCTCTAGTGCTCTCTCTCTATCTAGCTCTCTCTCTATCTCTCTATCTTTCTAGCTCTCTCACTCTATCCCTCTATCTTTCTAGCTCTCTCACTCTATCTCTCTATCTTTCTAGCTCTATCTATCTAGCGCTCTCTCTCTCTCTAGCTCTCTTTCTCTCTAGATCTAGCTCTCTCTATCTATCTAGCTCTCTCTCTCTCTCTAGCTCTCTTTCTCTCTCTAGTGCTCTCTCTCTCTCTCTAGCTCTCTTTCTCTCTCTAGCTCTCTCTCTCAATCTAGCTCTCTCTCTCAATCTCTCTATCTAGCTCTCTCTCTCTCTCAATCTCTCTAGCTCTATCTATCTATCTCTCTCTCTATCTCTCTCTCTCTCTCTCTCTATCTAGCTCTCTTTCTCTCTCTAGTGCTCTCTCTCTCTCTATCTAGCTCTCTCTCTATCTATCTATCTGTCTAGCTCTCTCTCTAGCTCTCTCTCTCTCTAGCTCTCTCTCTCTCAATCTCGCTATCTTTCTAGCTCTATCTTGCTCTCTCTCTCTAGCTCTCACTCACTCTCTATCTCTCTATCTTGCCCTCTCTAGCTCTCTCTCTCTAGCGCTCTCTCTTTCTCCATATAGCTCTCTCTCTATCTCTACCTATCTCTCTCTCCCTAGCTCTCTCTCTCTAGCTCTCTCTCTCACTCGCTCTCTCTCTCTCTCTCTCTCTAGCTCTCTCTCTCTATCTCTCTATCTGTCTAGCTCTCTCTCTCTCTCTCTCTCCATCTGTCTAGCTCTATCTCTCTCTAGCTCTCTCTCTATCTATCTAGCTCTCTATCTCTCTCTCTATCTCTCTATCTAGCTCTCTCTCTATTTCTCTATCTTTCTAGCTCTCTCTCTCGCTCTCTCTCTATCTCTCTATCTATCTAGCTCTATCTATCTAGCTCTCTCTCTCTCTCTAGCTCTCTTTCTCTCTCTCTCTCTCTCTCTCTCTCTAGTGCTCTCTCTCTCTCTCTCTCTCTCTCTCTCTCTCTCTCTCTCTCTCTCTCTCTGGTGTATGCTGGGAGTGGGTGTGGTTAGCGCGAGAGCTGCGTGTGTGAGAGCATTTGTCCTTCCTTGGACGCTTTATTCTTTAATCTACTTTCTCTATTATTTCTCTTTGTTGTGAGCGAGTGTGCGCGGTGAGGTTTGTAAGTTATCTGATCCTTTTTTTTTCTTAAGGTGGTGTGTGTGTGTGTGTGTGTGTGTGTGTGTGTGTGTGTGTGTGTGTGTGTGTGTGTGTGTGTGTGTGTGTGTGTGTTTGGTGGAGTCGGCGGCTGCCGGCGTGGCCGGTCGGCATGGCGGCAGGTGAAAAGTTTAGCTTTCACAAACTGACTCGCAGACACGCCGTTAAACTGTCCCCACCTGACGGAGCTCGGTGGAGGAGTGTTATTAAACTGTCCCCCCCTGACGGTGCTCGGTGGAGGAGTGATATTAAACTGTCCCCACCTGACGGGTGCTCGGTGGAGGAGTGTTATTAAACTGTCCCCACCTGACGGAGCTCGGTGGAGGAGTGTTATTAAACTGTCCCCACCTGACGGAGCTCGGTGGAGGAGTGTTATTAAACTGTCCCCACCTGACGGAGCTCGGTGGAGGAGTGTTATTAAACTGTCTCCACCTGACGGGTGCTCGGTGGAGGAGTGTTATTAAACTGTCCCCACCTGACGGTGCTCGGTGGAGGAGTGATATTAAACTGTCCCCACCTGACGGAGCTCGGTGGAGGAGTGTTATTAAACTGTCCCCACCTGACGGAGCTCGGTGCAGGAGTGTTATTAAACTGTCCCCACCTGACGGGTGCTCGGTGGAGGAGTGTTATTAAACTGTCCCCACCTGACGGAGCTCGGTGGAGGAGTGTTATTAAACTGTCCCCACCTGACGGAGCTCGGTGGAGGAGTGTTATTAAACTGTCCCCACCTGACGGGTGCTCGGTGGAGGAGTGTTATTAAACTGTCCCCACCTGACGGAGCTCGGTGGAGGAGTGTTATTAAACTGTCCCCACCTGACGGGTGCTCGGTGGAGGAGTGTTATTAAACTGTCCCCACCTGACGGAGCTCGGTGGAGGAGTGTTATTAAACTGTCCCCACCTGACGGAGCTCGGTGGAGGAGTGTCATTAAACTGTCCCCACCTGACGGAGCTCGGTGGAGGAGTGTTATTAAACTGTCTCCACCTGACGGAGCTCGGTGGAGGAGTGTTATTAAACTGTCTCCACCTGACGGGTGCTCGGTGGAGGAGTGTTATTAAACTGTCTCCACCTGACGGAGCTCGGTGGAGGAGTGTTATTAAACTGTCCCCACCTGACGGAGCTCGGTGGAGGAGTGTTATTAAACTGTCTCCACCTGACGGGAGCTCGGTGGAGGAGTGTTATTAAACTGTCTCCACCTGACGGGAGCTCGGTGGAGGAGTGTTATTAAACTGTCTCCACCTGACGGAGCTCGGTGGAGGAGTGTTATTAAACTGTCTCCACCTGACGGAGCTCGGTGGAGGAGTGATATTAAACTGTCTCCACCTGACGGAGCTCGGTGGAGGAGTGTTATTAAACTGTCCCCACCTGACGGAGCTCGGTGGAGGAGTGATATTAAACTGTCTCCACCTGACGGAGCTCGGTGGAGGAGTGTCATTAAACTGTCCCCACCTGACGGAGCTCGGTGGAGGAGTGTTATTAAACTGTCCCCACCTGACGGAGCTCGGTGGAGGAGTGATATTAAACTGTCCCCACCTGACGGAGCTCGGTGGAGGAGTGTTATTAAACTGTCTCCACCTGACGGAGCTCGGTGGAGGAGTGTTATTAAACTGTCTCCACCTGACGGAGCTCGGTGGAGGAGTGTTATTAAACTGTCTCCACCTGACGGAGCTCGGTGGAGGAGTGTTATTAAACTGTCTCCACCTGACGGGAGCTCGGTGGAGGAGTGTTATTAAACTGTCTCCACCTGACGGAGCTCGGTGGAGGAGTGTTATTAAACTGTCTCCACCTGACGGAGCTCGGTGGAGGAGTGATATTAAACTGTCTCCACCTGACGGAGCTCGGTGGAGGAGTGTTATTAAACTGTCCCCACCTGACGGAGCTCGGTGGAGGAGTGATATTAAACTGTCTCCACCTGACGGAGCTCGGTGGAGGAGTGTCATTAAACTGTCCCCACCTGACGGAGCTCGGTGGAGGAGTGTAGTCTAGCGGTCGGCGAGGTTGTCGGTTATGAAAGTATTAAAGCTGCGTCTAGAATGAACAGCGCGGTTGTGATCTTTCTAGATAACATGGATAAAGTAAATCAGCTACTTGTGAACGGAATAGTGATTAAAGGCTCTCACGTGTCAGTTTTGTCCCTCGTAAATCCCGCTAAAAAGGTCATGATCTCAAACGTACCCCCGTTTCTAGAAAACGAGCTTCTGGAGAAAGAGCAGGAGCGGTACGGTAAACTAGTGTCTCCGATAAAGATGATCCCTATCAGCTGTAAGTCTCCCCACCTCAAACACGTCGTGTCTTTCAGGAGGCAGGTTCATATGATTCTTAAAAAGAGCGATGAAGAACTGAACTTGGTGTTTAAGTTTAAAATCCATGACTTTGACTACACCGTGCATGTAACGTCAGAAACCATGAAGTGTTTTGGGTGTGGCGCTGTAGGACACGTGATCCGCTCGTGCCCGGAGAGAGCAGGCGAGAGCCGGCCAGCTGCTCACGCAGAGGAACCCCTGCCCGTCAGAGCCGAAAGCAGGGCCTCGGTGCCGGACGAACCGCAGGGAAGCGTGCAGGCCTCGCAGGAGGAAACCCGAGACCGTAGCGATCAGGAGAATGAGGTGACGGGGAACGTAGAGGGAGAACAGAACGAACAGGGTGGGTTAGATGTGGAGGTGAACGTTGGTCACACCGCAACCAGGGTGGCAGAGTCAGTGTTGGCTAATGAGGAGGAGGTTCACATGGACGCTGACCTCCCTAAATTATCCACCAAGAGGAAAAATCCGGAAAATAAATCAAACACTGAAAAAATTGCAAAAGTGTCAAAGATTAAATCAATGGGCTGTTCGTCTCAGTCAGAGGACGGTCTTACAAACACACAAGAGGGTGAAAGTGTGGAAAGTGATGTAGGCGGAGACTCTCAGATGGAGGTGGAGGGCGCTTACTCTTCCACTGAAATTCAGTCGTTTTTAGACAGGACAAAAGGCATGCGTTTCGTTAAAGTTGAGGATTCTTTCCCAGATTTAAAATTGTTCCTTAATTCTGTTAAAATGTTTATGAAGAACACAGAAAGCACCGATCAACCAACTTTTAGTGAACAAGACGGTTATCGTCTCAAGAAACTGATGACGAAAGTTAGAGAGAAAATGGTGAAAGATGGTTAAATGTCTCACATTCTGTTTCTCCCTATTTTGTCTCAATCTCACGTTTCTGTTCGAATGCAGTTTATCATTTGCCATGTGCGACATAAAGCTGGGATCCTTGAATATTAATGGTGCTAGAGAGGATGTGAAGAGAGCGTCCCTTTTCAGCTTGTTTAAGGCTAAGAAGCTAAATGTCATATTCCTACAAGAAACACATAGCACAGCTGATAATGAAACTGCGTGGAAGAAGGAATGGGACGGGGAAACATTCCTCAGTCATAAGAGCAGTAACAGCGGAGGGGTTGGGATCTTGTTTTCTAGAGATTTTTTACCCATCTCTTGTGTAACTGAGGAAATCATTGAGGGACGTTTGTTAAAGATACAAGCTGTATTCGAAAATGTCAAATTAAATTTGATCAATGTATACGCTCCAACTGTAGGCACAGAAAGGGTGGTCTTCTTAAACACTTTAAACACTGTTATCAGTAATTGTGGTGATGACGGATACATGTTCCTGGGTGGTGATTTTAACTGCACTGCAAACGCAGTGCTGGATAGAAACCACCCGGAGCCACATGGAGCCAGTAAGGGATGTCTGGTGGCTACTGAAGGAACCAGTGGTGCATGGGACTCGCTTCAACGTGGAGCGCGTAGCAGGACCCTCTGTGATGCAGTTGTTCATTTCCGCTGGGATTGTCACGCTTGGACATGTGGTCGAGCGATGTGGACCCGGCCTGATCAGCGCTGCAGGTCTAGCCTCTCATGTAGGAATCACTTCCACCAGGGTCTTAAGCCAACTGCTCAACACATGGAAGCGCGAGCTCACAAAAACGGAACTGTCTCTGCTGAACAACTACTGTAACGGACGCCGTCACCCAAATGCTGACGAGCCCTTCCCTGAAGTGACTCTCCTTCCTGATTTTAAAGACTGCACAGGACAGCTGTTGGAGTCCAGAGAGACCTTCACAAATAGGCTGGAAACCATGGGGGGGAAAATTATGTACTCTGTATATGTAAAAGTGTTGAATAAAGGCAAACTACGTGACAGGGTTGACACTCCTTGGAGAGCCCATTTAGGGCTCGACAGTGAAGTCAAACCTGCATGGAGAGCGCTATACAAACCACCGGTGACAAAAAGGGTTGGAGATTTACAGTGGAGAATTTTACACGGTATTGTTGCAGTGAACGCTTTTATTTCTGTGATCAACCCCAGTGTGAGAGATAACTGTCCTTTTTGCTTGCAGAGGGAAACGGTCTATCACTGCTTTTCAGAGTGCACCAGACTACACACCCTGTTTCAGCTGCTACAACAAATGTTCATGATGTTTGGGGAAAAGTTTTCCAAGCAGCTGTTTATTTTTGGGTTTAGATACAGTCAGAAGGAGAGAAGGAAAGGTCAACTGTTTAACTTCGTGCTAGGCCAAGCAAAAATGGCAATTTACCTTACTAGAAGAAACAAAGTTGAGGAGTCATCAGATTGTGACGCAAACACAGTTTTTGTCAGAATGGTAAAGGCCAGATTAAATCTCCATTTTGCTTTCTACAAAACCACAAATAATGTAGAGGAGTTCACTCATATATGGTGCCTCAAAGATGTCTTATGTTCAGTAGTGGAGAATGCTCTTATTTTTGGGACTGTGTTGGACTAAATCATGTCAATGCTTTGGGGTGTGTGTGTGTGTGTGTGTGTGTGTGTGTGTGTGTGTGTGTGTGTGTGTATATATACGCTCTGCATCAGAGCATCAAGCATGTACATAGTCCTGCTTTGATTCAATAAAGAGGTATTGAATCTCTCTCTCTCTCTCTCCATCTCTCTCTCTCTCCATCTCTCTCTCTCTCTCTCTCTCTCTCTCTCTCCATCTCAATCTCTCTCTCTCTCTCTCTCTCTCCATCTCTCTCTCTCTCTCTCTCTCTCTCTCTCTCTCTCTCTCTCTCTCTCTCTCTCCCCATCTCTATCTCTTACACTCTATCTAGCTCTCTCTCTCTCTCTCTCTCTAGCTCTCTCTTTCTCTCTCTCTCTATCTTTCTCTCTCTCTCTCTCTAGCTCTCTGTATCTCTCTCTCTCTCTATCTAGCTCTCTCTCTCTATCTAGCTCTCTCTCTCTGTCTATCTAGCTCTCTCTCTCTTTCTCTCTCTCTCTTTCTCTCTTTCTCTCTCTATCTAGCTCTCTCTATCCATCTCTCTCACTCTCAATCTCTTTCTCGCTCTATCCATATCCATATCCATCTCTCTCTCTAGCTCTCTCTCTCGCTCTCTCTATCTATCTATCTCTCTATCTAGCTCTCTCTCTGTTTCTCTCTCTCTCTCTCTCTCTCTCTCTCTCTCTCTCTCTATCTCTCTATCTATCTCTCTGCGCATGCGCGGTAGTGGAGCGAGTGTGGCGTGTTGAAGCGGTTGGTCTACAAGTCAATTTTCCAATCTCCCAACAACCAATTAAACTATCTGCATATGCGGATGACGTCACGGTCCTAATTAGAGGTGAAGGTGATGTTGAAGAGGTAAAATGCGCTCTTGAGTGCTATGGAAAGGCATTATCATATAAAGATAACTGGCTTAAAAGTGACGCTGTGTGATGTGGCAGAGTCACTGAAAGTCCATTACTTCCTGGTGGCCTGCATTGGGGAAGGGCAGGTTTTAAATATCTGGGAGTTTTTGGGGGACAAATGAGTATAGACAACAAAATTGGGAGGGCCTGCTGGAGAAAATACGTGCGCGACTGTCTCGTTGGAAATAGTTGATACCGTTGTCATACAGGGGAAGGGTGCTGGTATTTAACAACCTCATAGCCTCTTCCCTTTGGCACAGAACAATGATCCTGCAGCCTCCAGAAGATCTCGTGAGGCAAATACAGAGATTGGCTAAAGGCACCAGTGCTGTATCTACCCAGACAAGAAGGAGGATAAGGCCTAGTAGATGTTGGGTCCAGAGTGAAGACATTCAAACTCCAAGTGGCTCAGAGACTTCTCTACAGGCAGGATGTGAGCTGGGCTGGGATAGCGTGCACCTTACTGAGGAAATCAGGTAATATGGGCCTAGATTGCCACTTGCTCTTGATGGACGTAAACAAGATGGATCTTACAGGACTAACACCATTTTATAGATGGTTAATGAAAGCATGGACACTTTTGGTGTTGTCCCAGTAATAGCAGCGGGCTGTGTGTAGTGCTCTTCTGCATTATAGAACAGTTACCAATGTACTTTAATGCTTTTCCATGTCTGTTTTTTTGAGTGAGAGAGTGCGCTACGATACTCAGTGTCCACTGGTTCAGTTTGTTCTGACTTCAGTCCAAACCTGACACCTTCACATTCATCAGGCACTTGGAGATGTTTTGGGCTCAGCTGGTGCTTTGGGAAATGGTATAGACACTGGCCTATGTGCTGTTTTTGTGGGCAAGGGGTCTCACTGGGGACGCTATTTGGAATGCTATTGTGTAGCTGTGCCTTTACCATTTTGACTCTTGTCCTGGAGTCAGGATCATACTGCTGGTACTGGCAGTGTCAGGTTCTTTTAAGAACACACTTACACATGCTACGCTACTCACGGTAGGCCATTACCATTCCGTTTCTTTCCAACAAAAAACAAGCTTTTTACTGCATTAAAACTCATGTTGTGTTTCAGTAAAAGGAAATGCTGCATCCATGGAATTGTCATTGCCATGTCATTGCACATAGGATTAAAACAAATGCTCTGTTTCTACTTATGTTGCTTGTAGCATTTTAAGATATATTAAGGTGTAAGAGGCTGTGCTACACCCCGCAAAGCCAGCAGAGGGCAGCAGCAGCACACAGTGAGAGTAGCCGTGTGGGGGAACTCAGTTACCCAGATTTCTCATGGCTTATTAACCGGGACTGCCTGCATCTGCCAGGCAGGATACTTAAGGCAAGACTTTGACGCTTCTCCTTGTCATACCTTTGCAGAGGAGTGACTGGTATGGTATGTCAGGGCTTTGCATGAGGTAAGAGTGAAAGGAGAAAGAAAAGGTGTAAAAGAAAATATAAATTAGAAAAGAAACAGGATTGGAAAGTGGAGGAAAAAGAAAGATGAAAAATTAAGATCTAAGACAACTGAAAAGAATGAACTAATGTAGTTTTCATCTTTAGAATTATAAATATTGTGAATCCTGAAGATCGCCAAGTTGTGAAAGATCACTGCTATTGCTGACTTTGTGTTCCTATCTAATTATGAAGACTACGTTGTTTTGATTTTGCCACTTGTGTGTGTGGTCTTTGTTTAGTGTTCCCCACCTTTTTTCTCCTCACTCTGCACTGTACTAAGTTCTGTCCAATCAGTAGTAAGTCCACCTAGTGGCAGGGTAGAAAAGCATTTAATTCAATTTTATTTGTATGACACTCTTTACAATAGATGTTTCAAAGCTGCTCTACAAAAATATCAACACGGTATACAGATATTAAGTGTGAATCAACTGAGCAAGCTGGTGGCGAGGAAAAACTCCCTAAGATGTTTTAAGAGGAAGAAACCTTGAGAGGAACCCGACTCAGAAGGGAACCCGTCCTCATCTGGGTAACAACAGATGGTGTGAAAAAGTTCATTATGGATTCATATGAAGTCTATATGGCGTTAGGAGCAGCCGTAGTCCCAGCAGTCTGGAATTGGAGTAGGTGAGCGCTCCATCCAGAGGTAGGACATCTGAATTGTATCAGGAAGGTCTGGAGAGCAGAAAGGATCAGGATCTCTAGTATCTCCATGAAGTCGCGTGTGGCTCGACAGAACTAGAGAGAGAGAGAGAGAAGATTGGGACTGTGCTTAGCGTAACAAAGTCTAGTCAGGGTTGGCTTGAGTAAACAAATACGTTTTAAGCCTGGACTTAAACACCGAGACTGTGTCTGAGTCCCGAACACTAACAGGAAGACTGTTCCATAACTGCAGATCTGTCATGTCTGCTTTCTGCTGGGCAGCACTGCGAGCAATGCTACGGGCAATACGGCTGGATTCCCCTTCTGAAGGATCAGTGCTAAATAAAAAAAATAATATTTCACATGGATTCATATGTTTACAAATTGTGGATTCTATTAATTGTGTCGACAAGTATAAAACATGCTTACCTCGACTGACCAGCCAGCAAATCCAAGAGCTGACTAGCCCTCACTGCGTTGTCCACCTGCTTCATGCGGTAATGTTTCATTTTCACTTAGGGGTGTACTCACTTTTGTTGCCAGTGGTTTAGACATTAATGGCTGTGTGTGGAGTTATTTTGAGGGGACAGCAAATTTACACTGTTACACAAGCTGTACACTCACTACTTTACATTGTAGCACAGTGTCATTTCCTCAGTGTTGTCACATGAAGAGCTATCATCAAATATTTACAAAAATGTGAGGGGTGCACTCACTTTTGTGAGATCCTGTATATAGGATGAGAATGGTGTCCACTTGTTACTCAAATTCTTTTTCAGCAGAAGGGCTGTCCATCGTCACTGAAGACTTTTGAGTTTGTTCCTCATATAGAAGACACTTCACTCTGTTTTGTTCATATTCTTATTCTGCTCCTGCATTTGCTTGATTTTTTTTCTTGGTGATTATAACATCGTGTCCTTAACTGCATTTTGTGTTACTGGTGTTTTCTTCCTTGTTTCCTTAGTCGTGTTTTTCAACATTGTCCTTCCTGCATCTTCCTGATAGATCTGCTTTACTGAGTAATGGATCCCATTCCGTAAGTGAAGATACATTTTCATTAGTCTACTTGCAACTGTAGAAAATATTGACTCTTAAAAATCCTCCCATCTATGTACGTTTTAATTAAAACCCTTTTAATGTGTACTAAGGCTTGGAAAAACTTTTCTCTGAATAAGATTTAAATGAAGTGTCTTTCTATTTCCAGGAAATTCAAAAGGAACTACCTTCTCTGTCCTGTCTGCAAGAAGACCTGGGACTGCCTGTCAGTGCATCTGCACAGAGTCTGCATGAAGACCGATCCTGAAGAAGCCATTGAAGCAGTAGTGGAGAGGGCGACGGCGGAAATGCGTGTGCTTCTGGCAAAAGGCAGGGTGATTAATTACGACCGGCTGGGTCAGATTTTGGGCTCTGCTGACCCAATGAGCAGGTTGGTGGAAAATCTTTTCAGTCCTTTGAAAACTTCTGGTCTCCTTCTGTCTGAAATGTATTTACAGGCAATCTAAACCTTGTATCTAAACCTTGCCTTCTTGGTTTTTGAAAGGCTGATTGAGGAACTGGAGTCACTTTTGGTGGTGACCGATGTGCCCCCAGCACTACCTACTACCACTGCAAGGGCAGAGCCTTCCTCCTCCAGAGCCACACAGCCAACAGAGTTGGACAGTGAACAGTCAGAGCTCCTGTCAGCGGTGGCAAGAGCAGTTTTGAGACCTTTCAATGGTGAGAATCTCAGTTTTAATAGCTTTACTGATTGTGTTTTTGAATAATTGTCAGACATATGCAGTTTTATAACCAAACACTTTCCTCATTGCAGTAACCCTGGTGTGCAGTGGACCAACCCGGGAAGAAAGCTGATGGCAGAGAAGGGGCTTTACAAGAAGCACTCTATCGACCATGCATTGCTGAAGGGTTTTTCTTCATTTTTGTGGAAAGGCCTTCAAAACCCTAAACAGGAGGTGAGTACTACCATAAAAACATTTTAGAGTTGATTAAAAGTTTGATATCCAAGAACAATATTTTCACAATGCAAACTAGTCATGATGACAAGGTCATCTAACGTGTCCTTTTTTCCAGGTTGAAAACGTTGCACGTTTTCTGTGTTACATGGACCCACGGGCTCCGTCCCTGGAATTTGTCAGACAGAGAAGACGCAGCAGTTTCTCAGGGAGCTGACTGATGTGGGGCTTTCAAAGCAGACTCAACTTATCTACAGGAAAAACCTGAAAAGGTTGGTAGAATTTGGTGTTTTCTTTTTCATATTAAAACTTGCACACACAAGAACTTAATTGCGCTTGAATACATGTACATACTTCTTACTTGTGCTTTCCATACAGATTCCTCACCTACCAGACCATCAACACCAACCTGAGGCATGATGACAAGGACCTGCATACAGACTGTAGGGAGTTCATAGACTACCTCAGACTGCTGCAGAAGAGCTGCAGTGAGAAGGTCAGCGAGGAGATTACCCAAAAAAGGCAAGTTTATTTTTGCACCCATTTGACTGATTTACACCACCTATATGTAAGCACTGTGACAAATATTATGATGTGTTAGTTTGATCTTTTTCACAGGCACGAGAGGTTGACAGCAGATGGAGAACTGACAACGCATGACTGCACAGCTGTGTTCAGGGCCACGTGTGTGCGGCCAGGACTCCGGTCCTGCATCAGGAAGCGGAAGAGGGAAGATCTGGATGGGACTGAAGAGAGATTCTTCATCTCATCCGCGCGTGGAAGAATACACAATCCCTCCAATGACCTCCGACGGCTGCACATAAGGTAAGCTGACCATCACGATTCATTTCACACACACTATGTACGGCGTCTGAGGGTAGATGTGTTTTATATGTATATAAATAAACATCAAATTAATATACGGTTTCGACTTGCACTTTAGGTATGGCGTCAGACCATGGGTGACCAGCCAGAGAGCACGCCGGGCCTTCGAGACAGCCACCAAGAGTCTGACTGACACAGAAGTATCTGGTGGCTGACTACGTAACACATTCGACTGCTACAGCGGAGAAACATTACCGCGTGAAGCAGGCGGACAACGCAGTGAGGGCTAGTCAGCTCCTGGATTCGCTGGCTGGTCAGTCAACGTAAGCATGTTATATATTTGTCGACACAATTAATAGAATCCACAATTTGTAAACAAATTATCACACACACTTTGAACACTAGCCTTGTACTCTTCTCCTAAAAAATCATTTTTACATTTTTTTTTTTTTATTTAGCATTGATCCTTCAGAAGGGGAATCCAGCCTGTAGCATTGCTCGCGGTGCTGCCAGCAGAAAGCAGACACGACAGATCTGCAAACGGATCTTGAGGCAGCGTACGGCCGACTTGTCGAACAGCACCCGGTGACTCTGGGGGGTGAGGCGCCAGATAAGACTCTGCGTGCTGAAATCTCAGCTAGCTTTCAGCGGAAGCTGTACGAGCGATTGTTTGAAGGCACAGATGAAACTGCACAAGCAGCATATTCACTGTATTCACAAGTATTTTTTGAAACTATATTTAAAGATATTTACCAAGTAACATGAAAGATTGTTAGTTAAGACTATACTTGACAACTTTGAACATGGCATGTTTTCTTGATGGCGCCCTTTGGCCCTCGTCTACCCAGTGAGGAAAAGGTCAGCAAGTGGAGGACCAACATACCCAGTGCAGCCCAGTTCATGAAGAATGGAAGCCCCCTGGATACATGGACACAGCAATGGATGCTAAACAAAGCCAGACACGCACCAGGACCCAGAAGTGAAAGGACTTCTTGTGACAGAAGATGAAGGGCAAGGGCATTATTGCAATGTAAAGATTTCTGGCTGGCGAGGTGGTGTGTGACCATCACGGGCAGGTCATGACAGCCTCAGAGGGACACAGCGCTCACAGCACTGTAAGTGTGGAGGACGGTCTTCAGGTTTTTTTCAAGAACATGAATGGACAGGCTAGGTGCATCTATCAAGACTCTAAAATCATGAATCTAATATCACTGTGCCCTGCGAGGGACTGGCACCCTGTCCAGGGTGTACCCTGCCTTGTGCCCGATGCTTCCTGGGATAGGCTCCAGGTTCCCCCGCAACCCTGAAAAGGAGTAAGCAGTTGAGGATGGATGGATCTAATATCAGGTTTATAGTAGCACTTATCGAATATCATAGCTACTATATTGTATCGAATATCGTGAGTCTTAATTGGTCCCATTAGAGCACAGTGAAATTCTTTTCTTTGCCTCCCCTTCCTACCTTCCTGTCAGGAAGCTGGAGATAGCAGACAGGATTAAGGACCTTGCTCAAGGGTCCAACAGTTCCAGCTTGGCATTGCTGGAACTTGGCATTGCTGGAACCACCGACCTTCCCATCAGTAACCCAGAGCCTTAACCGCTATGCCACCAATGCCACATCAATAATAAACTTTGAGCACAGCTTGACTGTAAACTTAAATTCTTGTTATAAATTGTATTTATACACTCATGCACATTTTGTTTACAGAGGAATATTTACACACATTCACACATTTGTAACCAAAGGAAGTCTAACCCCATTTCCTATAAAAGATTTTCTTTGAGCACCGTAATCAAACGCTTGTTTATTTGTGTTTCCTTCAGTGGATTTTCTCTGTATTTTGATCTTCAGAGTTCCTTATTGTACTCATGGTCTCATTTTGAAGGTTTGCTGAGCGCAACATTGTCCACTGCTTGCGGTGCAAGAAGCCGCAGAAGCATCTCGCTGGCCACCTGCTAGAGTGTGTATGAAAGACAGCACAGCAGAAGAAAGGCAAGCTGAGATCCAGAAGGCCAAGGTATCTTCCAGACGGTGGGTCTGCAGGAACAGGACCTGGGACTACCGCCAGCTTTGTTCTATCCTGCCCCACAGTCCGTGTGCTTCTTTACTGGTGGAAGAGTTTCAGAGGCGTGGGTTCTTTATCACCAACATGCCACAAGAGTCAGACATGGCTATGGACTCCGGTGATGCCGCCTCCTCACAACAGGGTTCGCCTTCTGATCAGAGGTAACTACAATAAGTAAAGTGTCCTATATTACAAATTCTGTATTATTACAAATGTCATCGTTCACTACTACAACGCTGAGTACGTTCAAAATAGATATGATGACAGTGTTCGCACCCTGACACAGTACCAGGCCATTTTGGAGGTAGCCAGGATCGACTTCCTGATAATCTTTCGGAAGCTGGTCTCAAGCACAGAGGTCCTCTCGACAGAGGAGACCGGCTATCGCCGCTACTGCACGGCACTTTTGGTGTCGCGTCACTTTCAGTGCCCGGCAGCTGCGCAAGGCCTGACCGTGAGTGCATCTATTAACGGTCTAAATGACTTTTCTCCTTTAATATGCTGTGGTGGTTATTCGGAGATGTGGTCACTAACAAATTCTGCCTTTTCATTGTTTTTCGGGTGTCGGAGCGGGTCAACAGGAAGGAAGTTGACGACAGGGTGGTGATTGGCTTCGGCCGAGACGGAACGATGCAGCAGGCTGCCTGTTTTGCCTTTTAACTTTCCCCAACTTTCTTGTTATTTTAGTAACGAGGGGAGAAGTTGTTATTGCTTAAATGATGGTTTTGCTATTTGTAATTTACCTTCCAACCTAAAAGAAAAAATAAAAACAAAACACTGCTTGTAAACCTGTTGATTTCGTCCTTGTCATCTGATGCATATTGTTTTGTTCTCTTTTGCAGGAGTTGTTGCAACCCAACCCTTTTCCAAGGGTGACATCGTGTGTGATGACCGTGGGAAGGTAATCACAGCGGCCCAGGGAAAAGTCATGATGCAGAATCTACAGGATGAAGCACCAGAGTACCTGTTTTTCTTCAGGACCGGGCAGAGGCATCTCCGCATCGACGCCCAGACTTTTCCCTGTGAATGCCACCCCTGTGCAGACACTGTGGGCAGAAGACTGAAGCATTCATCCAAGCAAGCCGACCTGTGTTCTAAATAAAAACAGCTTTTTTTACTTAAATATACTTGCCTAAAAGGTTTTTTTTTTGGTATCAGTATCCTGCCTTCCTGACCAATCATTAATAAAGTTTATCTATATATTACAGGGTAAACTTAAATTCTTGTTATAAATAGCTCTCTCTCTCTCTCTCTATCTATCTCTCTCTAGCTGTCTCTCACTCTCTCGCTCTAGTTGTCTCTCTGTCTATCTCTCTCTCTCTCTCTATCTAGCTCTCTCTATCTTAATATTTAAATAAGAATGTATATCGATAAGATAAAATTGTGTTGAAACTTCGCGTGTGTGCGCGTGCACGCTACAGGAGATCAATAAAGGTACGTCTTATCTGAATCGTGCTCTTTATAACTTTATTCAACTTCTGAGCTCCTGCGGTTTCTCTGCCTCAGTTACTTCACTCGAGTTTATAATCGCTTTCAACCAAACGCTCTGTTGAACTTTCTGCCATGTTTTCTCTGTAAGGTGGAAGCTATAGGGTCCTGTCTTTCAAAAAAAAAAAAAAAACTGTCTTTCCCAAATCAGGGCACTGTTGTTTATAATTAACAACGATAGCCACCTAATAATGTTTTATCAGATTTCCTTCAGTCTTTGTGTCTTTGACAAACCCAGGCCTACAACCTTTCTCATTAGAGATCTGCAGTGTCCCGTACACATTCTGTGCACCAGCCACGTTGTTGAAGATTATTGCTGTCAGTGAAATTGCTAACATAAAGTTCTCTGGGATCACAGTGTTGCAGCAAAGTGACTACAGTATTCCGCCATCGAGCAATACAATTACAAAAACCATGCCGTGTATTTTGGGGTGTGGGAGATGTTCCATACTGTTTATCTGCTGAGCAAACCCTATTTCTATTGGAGAGACCCTTCTGCTATTTGAGCAGAAATACCCCATGAGCCACACTGACTGCGTCTGCTCTTCCCCTGTCTCTTAGCCTGGGAACACAACTCTCATAGCACTGCTATACTAACAAGATTTAATGGATTATTGTCAGATCAAATAATACGACGGGCTCAGATTTAGTATATGAACAGTCTGGGAGCTCCTCTACTATACTGTGCTTATGGGATCTATAACTTCTGGAACATTTCACAACTGTGTCTGGTCCAAGCTGCACTGCAATCATCTGGCAGTTCCTCCACTTGGTGAACATTTTATACAGAATTGTTAGTGTCAGGTTCTTCCTGCACAGATGAAATGTTTTCTTCAGAAGTGTGCATCTGTGATACGCACAGCTGAGAGAGATCAGCGGTTGTAGGCAGCATTTTTCTGTAGATGTTGAACTGAGCTGCTAAACTGACCTGCGAGGTGAAACTGACCCAAAGGACAGAGCTGTAGTGCTGCATGAATGTGATGTGCTCTGGATGTTCCGGACAAACAAAAAGAGAAAAGAAAGGATTATATTTTCCAGCTGCGGTATTTCCAGAGGTGGGAAGTAACACTCTATATACAAAAACAATGTGATCTTAAGAGTAGGTTTAACTGGCCGTACTTATACTCTTACTCAAGTTCATTTTTAATTACAGAAATGTACCTTTACTTCTCTACACTCGGTGGCGTTCCTGCGTTATTGTTAAATAGTAATGAATGTATGTAGTTTTAATAATTAGTTTATATCTCGTATATTGAGGTCGCGGTTCTCGCCCTACGCTGCAGTGTCTGAATGCGAACGCAACAACCCTCACTTTTATAACGGCTCAGTCCTGGAAGATGATGACCGACGAAGCGAGCGCGTCGATACACACGTATATTCTCTAAACATTTAAAAAGCTGACATTGTAGTTAAAGATCTTATTAAAAACTGGGACAGAATCCTTTTCTCCAAAGATCAGAGTATTGTGCACTGTGATGTATTCACTCTGTTTCAGGTCAGCAAGTCTAATGAGTGTGTTTGTAAACAGGTGGAAAAAAGAGAGGGAACACATAGCTGTAGTGTCAGGATGGCCGAGCGGTCTAAGGCGCCAGACTCAAGGTTCAGACCTTCTCCCTGGTTAAAGGAGGATTCTGGTCTCTAAATGGAGGCGTGGGTTCGAATCCCACTTCTGACAGGATTTTATTCCCTCTAAAAACCCCCATGTGTGAATATTAAATGAATGAAGTTAGGATTCTAAAATGTATTTTGTACGTATGCAGTAAATTAAAGATGAAAACACTCAACACTGGAGAAGTTTAAATGAGAGGGAACTTATTTATATGTGAGGTTCTGTGCTGAGTGTAGTAGTAGTTCAGAATGTAGCTTTCAGATAAATGCTGATAAATACACACATTAAGAGGAGTTGTGGATCTCCTCAGGATGTCATTTGTGTTTTTGAGGGTTGGAGATGATTTAATTCTTGGATGATCTCTGTGGAAATATGGATGAATAACATGACACTTGAACAGAACGTGTGGTTAAATGACTCTAGAGAACGGTATTATTATAAAATTGTTGTTTTTAGCCCCTTTAATGTCTGACTCTCTCCCCACCACTCTCTCTTCCACATCCGCCCCACATTCTCACTGTGAACAAAGTGATTTCATTTCATTCTGAATCGCATTTTAAATTGTGAATCGGCACCTAATGCAGGATTAACGTACAGATCCATCTGATCTTTACACAAGCACAAACTGCTGGTGGAGGGAAACTTAGAGCTCGATTTGAATTCTCCTCCACTGCACAGTTTCACACAACACACACATCCAGCTAAACATTTCACCCAGGATTAACAGCATAGCGCTAACAATACAAATACAGTAAAGACACCAGTCTTCAAAGCCTCAGTTTATTTACAGTGATTTAATTCAGGAATAAAATGTAATAATCTAACTCATAGAGATCTACATTTACACATCATTCTGTGGTTTATTTGTTTCTGGAAGCCCTGAACTGAACATTGTGGGGAAAATGTACTATGGAGTTATTTGAACTTTATCACATTATTTTTATTTAATAATTCATTATTTCAACACAGTAGGTCGTTATTTTCACTTAAAAAATTTCATTTAATAACTTGGAATTTCAAGGTATATTAATATTCCAGATATTATCTTATTATTCTGAAGTAATTGTTAAGGTGAGTCGAAATAATAATATAACACTTCAAAATAAATTCCACAATGAAGTGTTCAGTAAAAACAGACTTTCACAGAGAACATGAATCTTTTCATCAGCAATATTTCATTAATGAATTGGAATAAAACAATATCAGCTCTAACTGATCTGATTCACTCTTACAGAGCACTGAAGTGGGAGGATCTTTACAGGAGATTTATTACAACTAACTCTTATAAATGGCAGTAATTTATCAGTAAATGTGTGTGTGAAAGTGTGTATGTGTGTGTTAGTGAGAGGGTCAGAGAACGACAGCTTTCCTCTGTTCCAGTCCAGCTGCACTCTGATCCTTTGGAGATTCTGTGTTACTGAGAGGAAAGTGTCTGGCTGTGGTGTAGAACATGTTCTATATTTACCACCAGAATACCACACATACCAGATTCCACTTCTGGAGAATATATTTCCCTTCCTCTGAGCAGATTCTGTCATCACACCCACAAACCACCATGTACAGTCTCCTACTTCAACGTCCCAGCAGTGTGTCCCTGAGTTAAAGACCTCAGAGCCCAGGATACACCAATAGCCATCAAATCTCTCTGGATTATCAGGAAGCTTCTGTTTCTCACCCCTGAGTCTCACACTGGTCAGATCATCAGATACAATGAGGAGAGGGTGAGCAGTGTTGGGGTCCAGAGTTACAGGTGCTGAAAACACACACACACACACACACACACACACACACACACACACACACACACACACACACACACACACACACACACACACACACATATTGGAGCTAAGATAACTTAAGCATTACGTTAGTATGGAACTAGCTAACATTAGCCTAATCCAAAGAAGTGATAACTGTGATTACAATAATAATGAATAAACATATATAACCGGGTGTATTTAAATTACAAAGAAAGAAAGAAAGAAAGAAAGAAAGGAAGGAAGATTCTTACTGTATTGAACAGCGTCCTGCATCTTCTCCCAGACTCTGAACTTCAGGTTGTCCAGATGTTTTGCCACATGGATCAGTGTTCCTGAAAGCTCCTCTGGATGCTGCAGTGTGCACTGAGCTCTGCAAAAACATTCAAGAGTCAGTGCTGCTGTGGGTTTGGAGTCAGAAACACAGAGAACGAGAGAGACAGGAAGCACATCACTCACCTTCTCACTGTGGCCTTGTAGTTCTGTAAAACAACAAAGCAAATATCAGTGGATCTGATTGACATTTTTACACCACTGAAATGTGACGTTTCTGATGATGGAAAGAAGTTTTACTTTCTCACAGTATAAACACTGACTAAATGATCCTCACTTGTAAGAACGAGACGTCTTCGGCTCTCATCTCCTCTTCTACGCCTCTGATTGTGTCTGAAAGAGATGACATGTCTCTGCTCAGCTTCTCAATCTTCTCCTTCATCATCTGACTCTTCTGCTCCTCTTCCTCTCTCAGTGCAGCTATCCTGGCTGCCTCTTCATCTCGTAGAACCTGGTGAAGCTTCTCAAACTCCTCCTTAATCTGCCGCTCTGTGTGTTGGGCCTGAATCTGCAGTGAAGAGGAAATCAAATGAAATGGAACTGATTCTGCAGTGATGCAAAATATCATTCTAATATCAAACCCATCTTATTGATTCTAACCTTTATATGTTCTGCAGTCTGACTCCAGTGCAGTTTACAGTCTTTAAAGATCTTCAGTTTCTCCTGTAGGGGCTTCAGAGCAGTTTTCAGCTCCTCCTGAAACAAATCAACACACTGCATGGAGACTCTGTGTTTAGTAATAGCTGTATTCTCTCTTACAAGCACTCATTAGAGCTTTTCAAATGCACCAAGTACAGAAGAAACAATGAAAAGTGTAGACTTATAGGACGTGGGTTTATTGGTGTACACTGCTTTAGTCTAACATGGAAGATCTGCTCCTGTTTATACAGGAGACACTTCAGATGCTGAAAATCTGAAGATGATGGAATAGCAGACTCACATTTGTTATTGTTTACTAAATTTATCACAAGGCAATTATCATTTATTATTGAATTATTACACTGTGTTTATATTGAACCTGTAGATATTGATATGTAGAATAAACTCTTTTTTACATGTACCTTTTACAGGAACGTTTTATTTACCTTACAGTCTGTTAATGCCTCATCAATGGGGCAGAATTTATGGTTGGTGTGTATTTTTGAATCCCGACACACCACACACACCGGCTGTTGATCATCCAGACAGAAGAGTTTGAGTTTCTCACTGTGCAGACTGCAGACTGTTTCAGACGCTGATGAAGATCTCGGACTTCTCTCCTGTAAGAAAGTCTCACACAGGTTCTTTAAGGCCAGATTTGTGGGAGGATCCTCCATAGACGACTTCCTCCTACAAACAGGACATTCTCTGGATCCTTTGGTCTCCCAGAACTTCTGCAAACACACTTTACACACACTGTGACTGCAGCGCAGGAGAACAGGATCCGTGAAGATTTCACAGCACACAGGACAAGAGAACTCCTCCTCTGAAAACTTAGAAGCCATTTTATTCTGCTGCTGCTGTTGTTCTCTCCGGTCCGAACGTTCAGATTCACTTTCACTTTGATCAAAAGTAATCACACCCTGATTTCAGGTTTGTTTAAAGTTAATATACGACTTTGCAGGTCCAGTTAGTAATCACTTCCTTTCACAGAGCTGAAAATGAGACTCAGAATTCTCCATAAACCGAGAATAAAACTAAACTCACCAGAGCAGAACACTGCAAAAGGACTGCAGTCGTCTCAGACTCTTTACTTCCTTAATGGGAGGAGTTTTAGAGAGACAGGTATGACCTGTTCCACTCAACACTGACAGCAGAAACAGCAGATAAAGATCACTTCTGATAATTCATCGTGTCGACCCAGTCAATGTTTATATCAAGAAATTTAGAAGAGATATTAATACAGAATGTTAACTGTGTAAACAGCCAGAGAGCATTTATTTAGGTTCTGAGCTCGTATGGAAAAGTCTGTTCAAATTAATAACAATATATTGAAGTTTATTTCTGTTTACACTGGAAAGAAGTTTTGTTTGTAGTCTGTACATGTAGTCTATGTTTGATGTTTTTCTTATTGAGATTCGACAATATCTTAAAACCATCTTTATGACACAAAACAAAACTACTAACATATGCAAGACTTTTGATAGCACGTTCACCTCATACCTCCAGGGTTGAACATTTCACAGAATGTTCCCTATGGACTTGGCGCTGCACTAGAAATCCATTAGGGTCTCCCCACACAGGTTCAAATCCTGCCGACTACGACTGAAATTTGACAAACTGTGAAGCATTTCCTAATCCGGGTATGTTTCTTTAAACAACAGGAGTCCCGTTACATCTGGCGTAAACCAAACACAGAATTCCACAAAAAGAACATCATACCTACAGTCAAGCATGGAGGTGGCACTTGTGGGGATGCTCTGCTGCTTCAGGGCCTCGGCAATAGTCAAGGAAAACATGAATTCTGCTCTCTATCAGAAAATCCTAAAGGAGAATCTCCAGTCTTCAATCCCTAAGTTGAAGTACAAGCAGAACTGGATGATGCAGCAAGACAATGATCCAAAGCACAGGAGTAAGTCCACCTATGAGATTAAAGTTTTGGAGTGGTTTAGTCAAAGTCCTGACTTGAACCAACTGAGATGCTGAGGCAGGACCTTAAACAGGCAGTTCATGCTTCAAAACCCTCCAATGTGTCTGAACCAAAGCACTTTTGCAAAGGAGAGTGGGCCAAAATTCCACCCGCTCCATATCTGACAACCTATTCATAAGAATTAAAAGCCATTATCTTAATGGTGTTTTCATTTAAAAAATTTATGTCAGAAGAGGGATTTGAACTCACGCTTCCATTTAGAGACCAGAATCCTCCTTTTACCAGGGAAAAGGTCTAAACCTTGCGTGTGGAGCCTTAGACCGCTCTGCCATCCTGACACTACAGATGTGTTTTGTGCCCTTATACCCACCTGTTTACAAGCACAATAAATACACACGCAGACCTGAAACAGAGGTAAATACATCACCGTGCACAGTGCTCTGATCTTTGGAGGAAAGGATTCTGTCTCAGTTTACTCTGGGGGACCCCAGGTATTTTCAGACGCTCTGATGATTTTGGCACGCTCTGATACTGTTGTCAATTTGAACAAATGTAAGCACTATTTTCAAAGTCACATGACTTTTTAGTCTTCAGCACAAGTTCCCCTACAAAAATATCTAAGTAGTATGTGTTTCATGATGTACATTAAATATAAATACGGTGATTTATGTGACGAACCACTTCGGTCATTTGAGGTGATTCTGTTAAGTCTTGAGTATACATCAACCACAAACACTTTCATGTGCTCCGTTGATATGGACACTTAAATAGACATCTAAGAGTGCATGTGCCTATTGTTTTGGATCAAGAGTGGGCAGTGGGAGGGCTAATGGCTTTCTACACCGAATACGCAAAAGAAGTTGTTCACAGGTCAGCCCAGGTAACCTCATCAGGGTCATGGTCCCAACAGAAGCCTAGAACTTCTGAACTGACTCCCAGTGAAACATGTTCAGAAATGGAAAAAAAATCCTTTCAGGTTTCCCAGCAGAGGTTCAAATGCTGAAGAGTAGGTCTGAATTTCTGTTTGCCAGATGATGGGTGAAATCTAGTCATTGTAGACAATTCTGAACAGACGCACAGTGAAGCAGGTTTAGACATTGGCCCACGCAGAGACAGGTATTTTCAGTAGCTGTGGATGAGTGGTTAAGGGAAGGACTAGAAATCAATCGGGGTCTCCCCGCTGAACTTGAAGCACGTGTTAACTGCAGTGAACTTGAAATTTATTTCACAGAAATGTTGAGGGAGAATGCACACACTGTATGAGACTGTATTATCTCTTTGTCAGAGTAAATGAAGAGTCGGCCCAATTGCCTTCCGCCTTTTTATTTGGTTAAAAGTAAACACACAACGCAGACAACAACATTACTTAGGGAGTTTTTCCCTCACCACCGGCTCGCTCAATTCGGATAAATTCACACATTTAAAATCCGTATCCCGTGGCTTATGTTTCTGTAAAGCTGCTTTGAGACAATGTCCATTCTAAAAAGCGCTATACAAATAAAATTGAATTGAACTGAACTGAACAACCAATTACCCTCACATCAGGGTGTGTTGGTCAGGCGTCCACATACTTTTGGCCACACAGTGCCCTTTTCACATTATCTCAGGGGTTCCCAAATTAGGGGTCATGACCCCATGTGGGGGTAATTGGTTTACATGGTTTAGTTTGGGAAGCCCTAAGATCATGTGTAAGGGGCATCTATGTTGGATGTAACTATGTAGCTAGAAATAAGTATGAATTAATTTGATAATCAACCTGTACCACATCTGTTCCCAAAGGTATTGTCTGATAAACAAACATGATTGTTTTCATGAAATTGAAAGACATTATATGTTTTGACTAACTTTGTCTTGCATTTGTTCAGGTGTTAAGGTGGTAAAGAAAAAGAAATGGGAGACCAGTGAAATGAAAGCAGTTGAAAAACATCTGTACAGGTTCATCAAAACTTGCACAGTGCCAGGAAAAAAAACATGGTGAGGCCTGTATTAAAGCTGAGCTGTTGCACTGAAAGGCAGGGATCGGTTGTCCGGTAAGTGCCGAGAGCATTAAGGAGTTCTTATGGAATACCAAATGGCAAAAGGACATTGTAGTAGAAGAGCACTTCGCAGATCTGAAGCAGTTTATCCATGATGTCAAACATTTTAGAAGGGAAGGAGCTTTTACTGACACTGAGATCTATCGTCTGAAGAAATTCATGACTAAAGTCAGCAGAGAAACTCCTGATGATGACCAGTAGAGTGTTTGGTGTGTTTTATATTAGAATGGGTTTTATCATCTGCTTGTTTTATCTACACCTTGTTCTTATGACTGGGATTCGTATTGCAAGTGTAAACGTTAACGGGGCAAGAGAACACGAAAAACGTGTAAAACTATGAGTTACTAAAGCAGAAGCGTATTGATGTAGCGATGTTGCAGGAAACACATAGTAATGTTAACAGTGCTACTATCTGGATGAAGGAGTGGGGTGCGCTGGTAATTTTAAGTCACAATACATCAGTTAGTGGTGGGGTTGCCCTACTGTTTGCTCGCAATTTTACTCCCAGTTCTTATACAGTAGATGAGGTTTTAAATGGGAGGCTTTTAAAAGTAAGAGCTATCTATGAGAATGAGAGCTTTGTTTTTATTTGTGTGTACGCTCCCACCAGTGCAGTGGAGAGAATGGTTTTCTTAAATAAACTAGACAAGGTCATTGCTGACTGCAACACTGCCGATATTTTAATTCTGGGTGGGGATTTTAACTGCACAACAGATAACTTGGACAGGAACCACACAGAACGTCATGTGGCCTCCCGTAAGCGCCTGTGGGAGACGATGGAAGCTGACGAACTGATTGATATTTGGAGAAATTTAAATAGAAACCAGAGGCAGTACACGTGGGCCCACTCCATAGACAACACACTCTCCCTGGCAAGACCAGATCGCTTTTATGGTTTAAAACATCAGCTGACACTTTTTACTAAATGTTTTATTGTTCCAGTGGGCCTCTCTGATCACAGCATGGTGCAGTGTATCGTCAGTAAAGAAAATGTAAAACCAAAAAGTGCTTACTGGCATTTTAATACTACACTTTTAGAGGATACTAATTTTAGAGAATCTTTTATTTATTTCTGGAATGTTTTTAAATATGAAAAGATGGCTTTTAGTTCTATACAACAGTGGTGGGATGTGGCCAAGGCTCAAATTAAAGCATTTTGTCAACAGTACACTCTTAATGTCACAAGAGACATTGTCAGATCTCTGAGAGCCCTGGAGACTGGAATAGTGGAACTCCAGTGTTTGGAGACCGCAGGAGATCGAGGGCAGGTTGAAGCCCTCAAAAGTAAAAAAGCTATAATGAATGACCTGTTGGGCATCACAGCACAGGGGGCGCTGGTCCGCTCACGCTTTAAAAGCATGAATGAGATGGATGCTCCTTCTAAGTTCTTTTTTGGTCTAGAGCAGAAGAATGGACAGAAAAGTTTCGGACATGCTGTGCGAACAGAATCAGGAGATCTTCTGTCAGATCCCGCTGAAATTCGCAAGCAGACAGTTAGCTTCTACTCGAAGCTGTACAGCAGTGAGCAGTCAGGGGCACAGACAGTGAAAGAGAGCTTCCTTAAAGACCTGCCAAAAGTCCCAGAGCTTGTGGCGAGCGATCTGGACATAGAGCTAACTCTAGCAGAGCTCTATGAAGCTCTCCGAGGGATGGAGAATGGAAGGGCGCAGGCATAGACGGTCTCCCTGTAGTGTTCTACAAAGCCTTCTGGGCAGTTGTAGGGCAGGATGTGCTAGAAGTGTTGCTAGACAGTGTGAAGGGAGGTGAACTCCCATTGAGCTGCAGGAGAGCCGTCCTGACCCTCCTGCCGAAAAAGGGAGACCTGACGCATTTCAAGAACTGGTGCCCGGTCTCACTGTTGTGCACGGACTACAAACTGCTCTCAAAAGCGCTAGCTTCAAGACTGACTAAGGTAATGGAGCCAATCACTCACCATGACCAGACGTACTGTGTGCCCGGCAGGTCTATATTTGATAATGTACACTAAATTTGTGACATTTTGGACGTCTCCAGGCTATTGGGATTAAAGACTGGTCTTATTTTTCAAGATCAGGAAAAGGCTTTTGACCGGGTTGAACATGAATACTTGTGGAAGGTGCTGGAAACCTTTGGTTTCAACCCAGGTTTCATAGCCATGATCAAGACTTTGTAGAGTGAAATTGCAAGTGTATTGAAGGTTAATGGTGGTTTGTGTGCCCCTTTTAGAGTCTACAGAGGTATTAGACAAGGCTGTTCTCTGTCAGGCATGCTGTACACCCTAGCGTTTGAACCTCTTTTATGTAAACTGAGAGATCAACTTTCTGGTTTTACGATATCTCACTCCAGCGCTTCTCTGTGTCTCTCAGCATATGCAGATGACCGAGTCGTAATGCTGGGAACACAGACTGATGTGAATATTTTAACTGATGTTTTAAAAGATTTTGAGAGTTTATCATCTGCCAAGGTCAACTGGGCCAAAAGCGAAGCCATTTTAGTTGGAGAGTGGGGTGGTGGGCAGCCCACATTACCAGCTGGTTTGGTGTGGAAAGAGGGTGGTTTTAAGTACTTGGGTGTTTATCTAGGCAGCACTGAGATTTTAACTAAAAATTGGGAAGGTGTCTTTGAGAAGGTGAAGGGCAGGTTGAACAGGTGGAAGTGGTTGGTCCCAAAAATGTCTTACAGGGGACGCACACTGGTCATCAACAACCTGGCAGCATCAACCCTGTGGCACAAGCTGGCATGTGTGGATCCGCCACCAAACCTGCTCTCGAACATCCAGGCCCTGCTAGTGGACTTCTTCTGGGACAGACTACACTGGATCCCTCAAAGTGTCCTTCACCTGCCCAAGAAGGGGGGTCGCAGGGGCTGGTCCACGTAGGCAGCAGAACTGCAACGTTTAGACTCCAGTTCATCCAGAGACTCCTCACTGGACCCAGGAGTTTGGTATGGAGAGCAGCAGCCTGTAGACTGTTATAGAGAGTAGGAGGACTGGGGTTGGACAGAACTTTGTTTTTAATGGACACAAGAACACTAGACTTTGCTGGATTACCAGTTTTTTTTATCGTGGGCTTTTTAAAATATGGAACCTTTTTAAAAAACAAACCAAGGGCTGCAGAACACCACACTGGCTGCTGGAAGAACCCCTGGTTCATGGTGGGCAATTTAACATCTCTGGTGTGACCACTCCTTCATTATCTAGGGTTCTGGTCTCCTCAGGGATTGTGACACTCCGGCAGCTGGTGAACATCACAGGGACAGACCTGTCACGGGCTGAGGACTTAGCAGCACACCTGGTACTATGGTCCCTACACGTTGTGAATAAGCTCCTACATCTCTGGAGGTCCACCCTAACGTCAGAGGAGCGTGCTCAACAAAACAAGCGAGACTGGGCCTACAGAGGAAGAACCTTTTCCCCAGCTGGGCATCGCTCCAGATCTAGATGGGTGTGGGGGCCCCTCCTGGAGTTCACAGGTGACATGAACATTGAGACAGTGTCCGGTAAGCTTCTGTACAAAGCCTGCGTGAAAGTTTTAAATAAGAAAAAACTGAATGGGAGGGTGGACACCCCATGATGAAGTGTACTGGGTTTTAATGATGAGTTAACGATGATTTTAATGTTAACCACCGTTAACCAAAACATTTTCTGACCTCCAATGGAGGATTTTACATGGAACTGTTTCTGTGAATTCTTTCATCTCCATTTTAAACCCTGAGGTCACACAGGAATGTCCGTTCTGTTCACAGAGAAAGACTGTTTTTTCATGCGTTTATACATTGCTCCAGGTTGCAGCTATTGTTTCTGTTTTTAAAACAATGACTTGAGGTCATTTTATGTGGATTTTACTTTTCAGATTTTTATCTTTGGTTTTAAGCATGTTAGAAGAACCAGATTCAAGTGTCAGCTGATCAAGTTGATCAAAAATGGCGATATACCCGAGCAGAAAAAACAAAGTGGCACAGAACATAGACTGCGATGCCATAAAAGTTCTCTCCAGACTGATCAAATCCCGGATTCTGATGGATTTGAACGTTTACAGTAGTATGGGAGACGTGGAGATGTTCAAGGCGGTGTGGTGCTGCGAGGAGGCTCTGTGTTCTGTAGTGGAGGGAGAACTTTGTTTTACGCCAGCATTAGGCTGATAATGTTCTTAACGACTATCCGTTGTTGCGCTGACTTATTTATTTATTTTATTTATTTATGGTTTTTCTTTTTAATGCTCCTTTAAATATTTATTTATTTATTTATTTATTGCGTCACCTTTGACTTTAATGTGTATAGTGTGACGTTTGATAAATAAAGGATTGTAAAAAGTCAAAAGTCTCTCTCTCCCTCCAAGGGTTCTCTCTCTCTCTCCCTCCAAGGGTTCTCTCTCTCTCTCACTCTGTGTGTGTGTGTGTGTGTGTGTGTGTGTGTGTGTGTGTGTTGCATGCTGGGAGTGTGTGTGCGGAGTACGGAGTGTGTTTCTGAGAGCGATTTAAAAAAAACAGTTGTTTATTTCTGTTACTTTCTTAATTTTTCCTTTGTGTTTTTCCTTTCTTTTCCCTCGTTACTCGACTGAAATTAGAACATGTACAAAAGTTTCTATCGTGTGCCCGGGAGAGTTTAGACCCTGGGATGGCGTCTATACCCGGGCAAACACCACCTAAACTAACACTCCGAAATGGGTGCAGGTGTGTACCAGAGCCTGGAGTGACGGTAGATGACTTACTTGTAGTTATGGGAGAGCAGGTAGGATTTGATCATGTAGTTTCAGCCTCACAGATGAGAGAATACACCTCTTGACCAAATTAGAGACTTTATAAGACAACAACATACAGAAGACTTTATCATCCTAGTGGGAGGTTTTAATTGTACTCTGGATTTTACACAGTGTAGAAACAGTGTGAAACCCCATGCAAGTGTTTAACCAATGTTATTAAAAATCTAGACTTATCTGATGTATGGAGAGAACATAACCTGATCACACGTCAGTGTACGTGGGTAAAGATCAGTAACGAGAAGATCTCTGCTGCATGGCTGGATAGATTATATGTATCACGCAATGTGAGGAATAGAGTCTTAAAGTCAAAAATCTTCCCCACCTCAATGTCTGATCATAAACTAGTTACCTTGGAGTGTACCCTACGAAAAAAAAGCATAAGAGTTGTCATTGGCATTTCAATGTCAAATTACTAGAAGATAGAAGTTTTTATGAAACTTTTAAGCTTTTTTTGGACTCATGGAGGAGCAAGCAGAATTATTATGAAAACTACATTCAATGGTGGGAAACAGGGAAGGTACAAATAAGACATTTCTGTCAGCAATTTCATCATATTCTATGTTCTGTATAAAAAAAGTCATTGGAATGTCTTGAAAGAGAAATTATTGGCATAGAACAAAGTATCAATAAAAAGGACTCTGTAAACCTCAAAGATCTAACTTGCTCAGCTCGATTCTAAAAGAATGAGTGGAACAAGCTCTTGTAAGAAGTTGGTTCTTAACAATGAAGGACATAGATGCTTCCACTTCTTTCTTTTTTAACCTGGAGCATACGGAAGGACAAGAGAAATTGATGTACTGTTTAAAGGATTGTAATGATCGAGACACCTCTGACCAAATGGAATGCACAAAATTCCTGTGGATTTTTACTCAAATTTATACACCACTGAGGAAGGGGAGTAGAAGTCGTTCCTGATGGTCATGAAGAGCTGCGGTCATCTGCATCTAAGGGCAAGAAATAATTTTGTTGTAAATAAGCATTCAGATAAACAGGTAAAAAAAAATAATCTGTCTTACAGTACCTTTTCTCTTTTTACTCTGTGGAAGAAAGAATGAGGAGATGGTGCTCTGTTTCGTCACAGGCATTTCCATCTTGGTTTGCGTAAAATTCAGAGGCACTGCCATGCTGTAGCCTCCGGACCGAGCCAGTGGATTCAGGAGTTTAGATATCGGTCGTGCCAGTTTCTGTTAGAAAGAAAACCTTTTCAAAAGATTGCTTACATTTTCACGCCGAAGGTGCGGCATTTTTACACCAGGCGCACTTATTATTGAGTACACAGCAAATACTGTGATTAAATATATATACACCGCCGCTGATTCATGAAGCACAGCCAGGAGGTCCATGATATTTTTTTGTTGATGTTCTCACACTAGTGCACAGGTTCGCAACACAGCTTTTAAAATTAAAAACTTAATTTTAGTTTTTTTCTGCGCACACAAGGCATTCGTATCGCTTCATAAAAATTGGGATTAAACCACTGGAGTCACGTGGATTACTTTTACGACGCCTTCATGAACTTTCCGGAGCTTGAAAGTTTTGGTTACACGGACTGTATATGGAGGGACGGAAATCTCCCAGGTTTCATTAAAAAATGTCTTGATTTGTGTTCTCAAGATGAACGAAAGTCTTATGGGTTTGGAACGACATGAGGAGGAGTAACCGATGACAGAATTTTCATTTTGGGGTGAACTATCCCTTTAACTGTATGACTTGCGGTCACTACATATTACACACGAGGTTAATATAAGACATGTATAGTATTTAGATACTCTAAATATACACATAAAAAGGTACCAAACTGTACTTTTCCTTGAGCTAATACCATCAAACCTACATCATTTGTATGTGTTTTTTCACCTTCACCCTTTTCACCCTCATAGAATTTGTAATGGTTTTAATGGCAATTGTATTGGTTTCGATGGAAACTGTAATGGTCCCTGTGGGTCTTTACTGGTAATTTGTTGCCTTCAAGTGGTGGCATGTTATGTCTAGTGGATACCATTACGGACCAGTAGTGGTATTGGTTTTAATGGTTAGCTGATGGTTTGTAATGGTATGTGTACTGGAAACCATTAGAATTTCAGTGATGGTTTCTATTGTTTTTTGTGTTTCTTTTTTTGCAAGGAACATAATTCACCCTCAAATAAATGATATATGTAGATATATATCAATATTTATTGTTTTTAAACAACTTTTTCCCCAGGTAACAGATACATAATAAAGGGTAGATACATACAGCCTTGATGGTATCACTATAGCAACAAGGAAAGGACAGTGTGATAGATTAGGATTTGTGAGAGAGTAAGAACGTCAGTGGGGTGATACTGATCTGTAAAATCAATGTTAGTGTGTGGAAATTTAAAACGTACTCTCTGTTTCTTCGCCCTTAGTTCATCAGCGTCCAGCCAAACTCCACACTCCTGCTCTGAGGAGAGAGCTTTACATGTCTTACTCTTACTGCTCTTCATGTTTCTTCTTCACCCCACACCACCCAGCAGTGGCAACCTTTCTACACCGTTAACCTTCAACAGAAAAAGATTTACTCACTGAGCAGTGTTACTCATTTTCTGCGCAGATAAGCGAGCTTAATCTGTCTAAAAACAGAGCAGTAGTAGGTCTGACCAAATAAATAAGCTAGTAATAGTGCACTCTAGTTTTCCCGCCCAGTATTTGTTTGAAAGTCTTCGGGTTGCCAAGTTCTCCAAAATTCCTCTTCTTTTTTCTGTATAGTTTTACATCCATTCTGTGGTATTGGCGCCCTCTTCAGCCTATTAGGCTATAACAACATTAATTGAATATGCACCAGGGGTGGAAAATATTCAAATTGAATACTTGTACTCTAATTTAATTACATTTCCAAGTTAAAAAACAAAACAAAAAAAAAAACATTTTTTAAGTAAAAAATACTTTTTGTTTCTTAATGGTATATCTTATGTAGGAAGGAACTGTTCCACAACCTTCCAAGCTTAACCCCGGGGCATAAAGACTTCTTAGAAGCTGGAATCACATACAAAGAAATCACAGCGGTGGCACTGGAACTGTCTGTGGGCCATACACCTGGAGTTGACAGCCTGCCTGCCGAATTTTACGAGGCTTTCTGACCCATTCTTCCACATGATTACTTCAGAGTTCTTCAAATAAGCAATACTGAAAAAGATCCTTCCTAAGAGCGTTCAGCATGCGGTTCTGACACTGCTTCCTAAGAAGTGGGATTTAACACTCCTAAAGAACTGGAGACCTGTGGCAGTCTTGTGCACAGATTACAAGATTATCTCCAAATGCTTGGTAAACAGACTAAATGAGGTGCTGCATGCAATTATACATAAAGATCAGTCTTATTGTGTAAAAGATAGACCCATTGCAGATAACTTGCATTTAGTAAGAGACTTATATGATTGTGCGATTTAAATGGGGTTCTTGTCAATAGACCAAGAGAAAGCCTTTGTTCAGGTAGAACACACATTTATTTTCGATACCTTAAAAGCTTTTGGGTTTGGTGACAATTTTATCTCCGTGATAAGGTTGTTGTACGCTGACTACGTTTACATGGACAGCATTAATCTAATTATTGACCTTACTCTGATTAAGATAATAATGTGATTAAGGTGTTTACATGGGTCACTTTTAGAATACTCTTGTCATGTTCCCGTTTTACATGTTATAGAACATAATTAGATGAACAGCCCGCGTCATTACGTCACCGCGCCACGCCGTCCGACGTCCCTCCAGAATTTCACCTATCAACATACAGTACATCTTCGTTATGGTACCGTATACAGTTTTGGGTGTTTTTATTTAATTTTTTTACGAATGCTTTAAGTGCAGTTAATTATTTGTCATGCTGTATGTGCTAATAGACAACTGCTTGAAGCGGTGGGTGTGTCCCAAATCACGTAGTTACCGTCTATATAGTAGCCGAGATGCATGTATTTTTCCCCACTACAGGCCTATAGTAGGAAAGTATGCGATTTGGGACACAGCCGAACTCTCTTGTTCGCCGTAAAATGTAAAACTGCCGTGTGTGATCGTGTCCTGTCGCAAAATGCGGTGAAAACTCCCACATGACGTTCATAATGTGATTAAGGTGTGTATATGTCTGTAATACACGTCCATAATGCGACTAAAACAGGAGTACTCCACCTGTCTTAATTAGATTATTGCTTACTTCGATTATGACCTTAATTAGATTAAGGTAAGTAAAAATTGCTGTTTACATGGTAGTTTCTTCATTAGAGTATGGTCTTATTCGGATTAAGAGTGGATTATTGTTGTCCATGTAAACGCAGCTACTGATGCTACTTTCATGATAAAAATGGCTGGTGGCCTGAGTACTGCTGTGAAAGCCCAGAGGGGGAGGCTGTCCCCTCTCGGGTCAACTCTATAGTATATTCATTGAGCCTTTGCTACATAAACTTAGAAAAGATCTAATGGGTCTACAAGTCAATTTTCCAATCTCCCAACAACCAATTAAACTATCTGCATATGCGGATGACGTCACGGTCCTAATTAGAGGTGAAGGTGATGTTGAAGAGGTAAAATGCGCTCTTGAGTGCTATGGAAAGGCATTATCATATAAAGATAACTGGCTTAAAAGTGACGCTGCGTGATGTGGCAGAGTCACTGAAAGTCCATTACTTCCCAGTGGCCTACATTGGGGAAGGGCAGGTTTTAAATATCTGGGAGTTTTTGGGGGACAAATGAGTATAGACAACAAAATTGGGAGGGCCTGCTGGAGAAAATACGTGCGCGACTGTCTCGTTGGAAATAGTTGATACCGTTGTCATACAGGGGAAGGGTGCTGGTATTTAATAACCTCATAGCCTCTTCCCTTTGGCACAGAACAATGATCCTGCAGCCTCCAGAAGATCTCGTGAGGCAAATACTGAGATTGGCTAAAGGCACCAGTGCTGTATCTACCCAGACAAGAAGGAGGACAAGGCCTAGTAGATGTTGGGTCCAGAGTGAAGACATTCAAACTCCAAGTGGCTCAGAGACTTCTCTACAGGCAGGATGTGAGCTGGGCTGGGATAGCGTGCACCTTACTGAGGAAATCAGGTAATATGGGCCTAGATTGCCACTTGCTCTTGATGAATGTTCTAGCAACTGTTTGAAAAAGTAGGTTTTTAACATGATTAAAAATGGTGAACAGAATAAATCTCACTGTGGAAAAGTGTAAATCATTGGATTCTGTAGGACTTTTTTCTTAGTTTTGTTATCTTTTGAACATTAGGTGGCACTGGCCCCAAACTTTTAGGGTTCCCTCAGAATATGGTGCTAATGACACATACCAAGTTTCATAATGTTATGCCAATGCAGTCGAAAAATACAGTATTTTATAGCCAAAAATAGCCGACATGGTAATACTGGGTATCAGTCGACTCAGTATACAGTACTGAATCAAATAAGACCAGTCTCATGATTTTTGGCAAAGCTAGTCAAAAGTTGTAAGCCAAAAAATGTATTTCTTGACCAGTAGGTGGTGCCTAGTACCTGTAAATGTGCAAGTACCCTCAGGTCATGATTTTGATGATAAGTACTATGTTTTGTCTTAATACTCCCAAGCATTGCACAGATATAGCCTCCTGTCCATTTTGGCATGCTTGCCATCTAATTCGCTTCTGCATCACTCGAGAACGGTTTAATCAACTTAATTTCCATAGGTTTTGGTTGGGGTGGACTGGCGATGATCTCATCCGATGTTGGTGAAAACCTGAAAAATTATGTAGAAGGAGTTTGAGAAAGAATGTTTTTTTTTTTTTTTTTTTTTTTTTTTTTTTTTTTTTTTTTTTTTAGATATTTCAAAACGGTGGGCAGTAATTTTGGCTGACCATAGCATTATTGGTAACATTGTTCTTGGCATTACCCAAGGATTCTATCAAGACCAGTAGCATGACAATAGGCAAATGTAATCAAAAGCTATTAGCATTTATTGATATTGCGTTATAATCTTTGACCACAAGGTGGGGTTGTCCTGAAACTTTATGACTACCTTCAGGATATGGTGTCACCCATTTTCGTAACAATACACCAAGGTGTTTGTAGAATACAGCATTTGACATCTAATTCAAAATTGCCAACACAAAATGGCTGACCTAAAAAAATGTCTAATCATTCGACTCAGTATGGTGTGGTATCGACAGTATCGACTTTTGTACAGCTGGTGCTATCGTACTAGCCTGCCCTTCATACAGGAAGCCTCAGTCCTCTTATGATTATTGTTAATTTCTTCTTGTGTTTTATTTGACCAATTGCATAGGTTGCTGTTTTGTTTTTTTTAATAATTCTTGGCAAGTCTTTTTAACTTCAAATAAAATGTTTGTATGGAAACCCATGCCTCTTGCCTGTTCTAAGTGAATTGTAGTTGTGTGCCTTTGTTTGGGTTGTTTTCCACGTTCCCTCGGGGTGGCGTAATCATTACAAACGAGCCACTTGTTACATAGGTAAAAGGAGTCGCTCTGCTAACACAGGCTCTAGTGAGGGTACGCCAAGATTGTGCTACATCTGCTACTAGTAGCAGTGGATTGACCAGCTCGACTGGTTCTCGGAGATGATATTTCTGATGGATGGCACTCCTTGTGAGGTTCACGTTCATAGGGATCTATTGTCTGAAGCCAGAGGGCTGATTTATCACCCTCGGTTGGAACTTTGGAAACTGTGAGTCTGGCCCCTGAGCGGCACCAGCTCATAGATTCCAGTCTCTCAACCGAGGTTGTAGAGACCATGTTAAATGCTAGGAATGTCACTGAGACCCAGTAAACTACGCAAAGGCTACAGTCCTGGAGTACTTACAGGAACGTTTCTCAGGTTGGCTCCTTCCACAATTAGGATCTACATGGCCACCATTTCAGTCAGCCATACCCCGATTGATGGAGCCTCTGGGACGAACCATACCCTCAGTATGACGGGGTGAGTATACTCATTCCCACAGTGTGGAGCTCACACAATGTTGAGTTCCCTTTGAAAGGGAACATCTGAGTTTTCCCAGTGATCTGCACTAAGAGAGCATCTCCAGCCACGGCACGCACCGTGCTGGCAATCCTTGTGCCACCGAATCCGATGTTTTCGATACATAAACTACAGCCCTGCAAGCGCCCCACTCTCCTGAGCCGGGACCCCCCCAGCGGCGCCCCCCACCACATATAAGACAAAGTCTTTGTAGACGTTTGCCAGCCATAGTACAGGTGCAGAGCATAAGTCCATTCAATGTCAGGCTGGTCCAAAGAACACCCAGATCTCAGGATGTTGTCATGTAGAGAGCGATCAGTGATCAGTGATCCACTGCAGACCATACTTGATAACGTCCAGGAACATTGTTGTGCTTTATGGGGCGGAGGATGACCCCAATCATGTCCTGTCGGCCTTGGGAACGTGCAAGGGAGTCTATGATCACAGAGGAGTACACCGCAGGGGAGCCCACAGCCCCCGAAGGAGACGCTCCCAGGTGTACTACTGATCTAGGAATGTTAAGGGGAGTAACGGCCTTGAGCTCTCACATGCAGTCATTTGGACAAAGTGCTGATCAATAATATCATGTGGAATGGAATGGGTTACAGCTGGGACATCTTATATATATATATATATATTGTGAGGAATTAGCCCGGGGAAGGGCGGCGTACAGACCCACAGGAGACAGAAGGATGTTCGCAAACGGTGGTTTATTGTGGCTAGGGTGAGGTGAATGGGTTATAAGTGGATGAGTGCGGGGTTTTGTGGAGGCATGACGGCCGGTGGAGTCTACTCGTGGCGGTGGTGGGATTCCCGAGGCGGGGCGGGGGTTTTCCCGGGCCGGCGTCCTCCGTGTGTGCGACTCTCACTATCCGGCGGTCCCGTCCGCGCTTGTGCCTCCTGGAGAGAGGGAGGGACAGAGAGAGAGAGAGAGAGAGAGATTAGCGTGGGGCGTGAGGTTACCGTCGTGATCGGAGGTTGCGAATCGCTGCAAACACGCACGGAGTCCGTCTTGACGCTACGATATTCTCTTCCTCTTCCCGGCCGGAAGCGCGCCCTTTTATCCTCCTCCGCCGTCGCCTGAGTGGTGGGACTTCCCCGTTGGATCCGCCAATCGCTGGCCGGAGTCGTGTCAGTCCCGCCCTGCCGCGGCGGTCCTTCCGGCTGGCGGAATGTTCGGCAGGAAGCTGCCCACGTCATGCCGGTGCGGCAGTTGGAGAAGGAGCGTTTTCCCTCTTGTGTGCGCCGGATCTCTGCCCGTCGCGACAATATATATATATATATATATATATATATTTTTTTTTTTCTATATACAACATACTATAAATAATGGAGCTACTGGGATGACTAGTTAGTTGACTGTGTAACCTTTGTGTAAAATGCCATCCTCTTCCAGCCTTAAGCATTGGTTACTGGGTGGGTGGGTTGTACTGCAGAACTTATCGCAGTTGTTATCACAGCTTGCTGTAATAATGCTAGACTCAGTGGACATGTTCCTTCATCCTTTTCTGAGGATGGAGGATATTGTTTACAGGACCCAGGATGAAAAAAGTGCCTTAACATAAAGACTTCCTGCACATTAAATGACCACAGTGGACTTCTAGTGAATTTGAGGGTGTGTGGGGGGGTGGGGGGGGGGGGGGGGGGGGCTGAGGGGGATCTTTCCTTCTTCTTCTTCTCTTTTTTTTTCTTTTCTTAAATGGAAATATTATTTTAAAAATGTAAATATGTAATTATTTCAAAAAATTGGATATAAAAAAAGTCTATCTCTCTCTCTTTCTCTCTCTCTCTCTCTCTCCCTCTCTCTGAGGATTGTGGGTAGCGGCGAGAGTACAGGTGGTTAGAGCACGTCTGAGTGTTTGTAGTGCTTTTTCAAATACTTTCTTTTCTATTTTCTTATTTAGCTTTTTCTTCTAAAGTAAGAGTTTTAGTGAAGTTAACAGTGTGTGAGCGACTATTGTCGGCAGAACTCACTCCGAAATGGAGTTAAATGGAGATTTCTCTCGTCTGACCCTGAGACATGGGTGTAAATGCACGCCGGATGATTCCATACCACTGAAAGTTCTCACCGCTTTCAGTGATCAGGTTGGTGGTTTAAACATCAGATCAGCTTCTCGGATGAACAAAGCAGTGGTGGTTTTTCCTGCCGAAGTTGAAATGGTTGATGCGCTAATTGAACAGGGGCTAATGATAAACAACGAGTATGTTCGTGTGTTTCCGCTGTCCGGTGTCTCCAATAAAATCGTGCTGTCTAATGTGCCTCCTTTTATTAAAAATAAAACTTTAAAAGTGTGCTCGAGCGCTATGGAAAGTTAACAGCGCCGATCAAAATGATTCCGTTGGGTTTAAAAAACCCGGACATTAAACACGTCATGTCTTTCCGCCGCTTCACTTACATGATCCTAAACACGCAGCACGAGCCACTCTCTCTCTCTGTCAAACTAACGCTGGAGAATAAAGATTACACCATCTTCATCAGCTCCGAGCAGATGAGATGCTTCGTGTGTGGTGAACACGGCCATATCAGACAGACGTGTCCGAGCAGACAGGAGAGCAGAACCATTTTTTAAAACCGTTTTTTAAAATCTTTTGGATAAAGCCATCTCAGATATCCCTCAAGAAAGAATCATCGTTTTAGCTGGAGATTTCAACTGCACTTTGAATCAGAGTGTAGATCGGAATCATGGTGAACCTCATCCTCGCTCAGCAGAGGCACTTAGAACTGTGGTACAAAACCATAATCTAGTAGACGTGTGGAGAGAAACTCTACCCACAGACAGGCAGTACACCTGGCTAAAATCAACTCCCGGAAAGATTCTTACAGCAAGACTCGATAGACTTTATACTAAAAAATTCAACAGAGGCAGATTTTATAACTGTTATATCCATCCCACTCATCTTTCTGATCATCATTACATTTCTGTCGCTGTCACTACCACACTGAGCACTTCCTGTCAACATCACTGGCACTTTAACAACAGGTTATTACAGGATCATCACTTCATTCACGCTTTCACACTTTTCTGGAAGTCCTGGAGAGAGAGAAAGGTTCAGTATGCATCAGTAAACGAGTGGTGGGACATCGGTAAAGTTCAGGTTCAGGTCTTCTGCCAACAATACGCGGAAAATAGCACCAGAGAAATCAAGGAAAAGATCAACTTTCTTGAAAAGGAAATACTGAAACTGAGCAGCTCAATAAGCGAAGAAGAAGAAACAAGAACAAAAGCAACGCTGGAGAAGAACAAAATCCTTCTGAAAAACTTGTATGAAGAGAGAGACCAAGGTGCCATGGTGCGGGCTAAGTTTACACAATACAATAAAATGGACTCTTCTCCATCTTTCTTCTTCACGCTGGAGAAAAAAACCAGAGAAAAGAAGTCCATCAGCCACCTGAAACTACAGACAAAGATGACATCACTTCACAAGCGTTATCTTTTTACGAGAAACTGTACAACAGAGAGCCATGTGAGCCCGAAGCAATTGAAGAACTCCTGAGTGGACTTCCACAGCTGAGTGAGTGCGAGAGGAATGAACTCGAGGAATCGCTCTCGCTTGAAGAGCTCAGCACGGCTGCTCACCAGCTGTCAAACAGAAAGTCACCGGGGCTGGATGGATTAACCTCCGAATTCTATAAAACATTCTGGCCTTTGATTGGCCCAGACCTGCACTTTGTCATACTCAGATGTATGGAATCAAAAGTTTTACCCCTCAGCTGTAGGAGAGCGGTAATTACTCTGCTACCCAAAAAAGGAGACCTTGGCAGCTTAAAGAACTGGCGTCCTGTGTCTCTTCTTGGGACAGACTACAAAATCTTTTCGAAGGCATTAACAAATCGCCTTAAAAGATGTTTGGCCACAGTAGTACATGAAGACCAGTCATACTGCATCCCAGAACGCTCAATCTCTAACAACCTTTTCCTGGTGCGAGACCTGTTACAGCTCACAGAGCTATATAAGGCAGAGATGGGACTAGTGTCACTAGACCAGGAGAAGGCTGACAGAGTAGATCATGGCTATCTCTTTAAGACCCTAACAGCTTTTGGCATTGGTGGACGGTTCATCTCATGGATTAGGCTGCTGTACACCGATGTGCACAGCATGCTGAAAATAAATGGAACACTAACGAG
Source organism: Ictalurus punctatus (assembly GCF_001660625.3). NCBI lineage: Eukaryota > Metazoa > Chordata > Actinopteri > Siluriformes > Ictaluridae > Ictalurus > Ictalurus punctatus. Next base: position 2,032,142 of record NC_030439.2, on the reverse strand, counting down.
AACGTTTCCCGTGCACAGAGGTGTTCCACAAGGCTGTAGCCTGTCCGGTCTGCTGTACACTCTCTCCATCGAGCCCCTGCTAAGACGCCTGCGAAAAAACCTGCAAGGGTTCTCAGTGTTAAGCCCTGATTTATCTGATGTGACCACGATCAAACTCACAGCATACGCTGATGTGACGGTGGTAATCAGATCCGAGGACGACACTGGTCATATGGTTCCTAGCCTCGATGTCTTTCAGAGAGCATCATCTGCACGCGTAAACTGGAACAAAACTGATGCCTTGCTCCTAGGCCAATGGCAGGAGGAGAATATACCTCCCCTCCCACAGGACTGTTCATGGAGCAAGGAGGGAGTGAGAATACTTGGGATGATCTTTGGCACAGATCGATATATGCAGAAGAACTGGGATGGATTGACCAGTAAGGTTACTGAAAAGCTAAATAGATGGAGATGGATTCAATCACAGCTGTCCTACAGGGGCAGAGTCCTAGTGATGAACAACTTGGCTGCCTCGATGCTATGGCACCGTCTGACGGTATTAGATCCTCCTCAAGAACTTCTACACCAACTTCAGAAGTGCTTTGTGGACTTCGTCTGGAGCGGTCACCATTGGACACCATCCGGCCCACTGAGTTTACCGGTGTGTGAGGGCGGGATAAGTCTGATCCATCTCCAGTCCAAGGTGAAGGCCCTGAGACTACAAACTGCTCAGAAACTGTTGTACTGTCCAAGCACTGTGCCATGGGTTAGTTTTGGGCTCGCAGTACTGAGGTTTGCAGGAAGAATGGGACTCGACAGACAGATGTTCCTAATGTCCAATAGTGGCACAAAGGCCGCTTCTGTCAGTCACCATTACGGAACAGTTTTTAAAATCTGGGCTCAGCTTAGAACGCAACGAAAAGATCATTACGGTCTGAACGAGCCACTTTTTTTATAACACCTGGTTCCCTGAACAAACTGAGTCCAGAAGCGAGATCACTGCCTTCATCTCAGCAGGAGTAGCCAAGGCGGGAGATCTTATTGACCAGGATAAGCGAGAGTGGATACAAGTACACCAACTTTCCAAAGAGATTGGAGGCGGTAAGGACTTTGAAGGCTTCGTTCCCCACACCCCTACTAACATTCATAAACAACTACATGACTGGAGATCCCGACCAAACGTCCTTTCCAGAGTTGTACATAACTCCCAGTGAAGCTCCAGACGACGATGGTGCAGGCCAACTTCTCTCCTACACAAGACTTAGAAACATCCCCTTTTCAACGATAACAAAAGACCAATTGTACAACTTCTGTATAAAAAACGAACTTTCGAGAGAGCTCAAAGGACGGACAGACACAAAGTGGAGAACACACCTATCCAGTGGCAAGGAAAAACTCCCTAAGATGTTTTAAGAGGAAGAAACCTTGAGAGGAACCCGACTCAGAAGGGAACCCGTCCTCATCTGGGGAACAACAGATAGTGTGAAAAAGTTCATTATGGATTTATATGAAGTCTGTATGGCGTTAAGAGCAGCCGTAGTCCCAGCAGTCTGGAATTAAAGAAGATTTGAGCTCCATCCAGTGGCAGAAGGGATCTGGATCTCTAGTATCTCCATAAATTTGTGTGGGGCTCGGCGAAAGGAGAGAGGGAGAAAAAAGATTATTATGACTGCGAAGTAGTAGAACAGAATCTAGTCAGGGTAGGCTTGAGTAAACAAATACGTTTTAATCCTAGACTTAAACACTGAGACTGTGTCTGAGTCCCGAACACTAATAGGAAGACTGTTCCATAACTGTGGGGCTCTATAAGAGAAAGCTCTTCCCCCTGCTGTAGCCTTCACTATTCGAGGTACCGTCAAATAGCCTGCATCTTTTGATCTAAGTAGGCGTGGCGGATCATATAAAACCAAAAGGTCGCTTAGATATTGTGGCGCGAGACCATTTAGTGCTTTATAGGTTAATAAAAGTATTTTATAGTTAATGTGAGATTTTACTGGGAGCCAATGCAGTATTGATAATATCGGGGTGATGTGGTCGTATCTTCTGGTTCTAGTTAGGACTCTAGCAGCTGCATTCTGGACTAACTGGAGTTTGTTTATGCTCCTACTGGAACATCCAGACAGTAAGGCATTACAGTAATCTAATCTAGAGGTGACGAATGCATGAACTAGTATTTCCGCATCATGTAGTGACAATATGTTTCTTATTTTAGAAATATTTCTGAGATGAAAGACGGCTATCCTAGTAATATTCTCTACATGAGCATCAAATGATAGACTGGAGTCAATAATCACTCCAAGGTCTTTAACTGCTGCACATGATGAAACAGAAAGTCCATCCAGAGTAACCATGTGACATGTGTCTAATGTCCTTTGCACAATCCTCTACTTTACTAAGCTTCTGTCTGTCCTCTGGCTTCGCTGAAACATACAACTGTGTATCATCTGCATAACAGTGGAAGCTAATTCCATGTTTACGAATAATTTGACCTAGGGGTAGCATATATAAAGTAAAGAGCAGTGGGCCTAAAACAGAACCCTGTTGATATTAGATGCTAATGATATTAGATGCATGATTCATGATTTTAGAGTCTTGATAGATGCACATAGCCTGTCCATTCATGTTCTCGAAAAAAACCTGAAGACCGTCCTCCACACTTACAGTGCTGTGAGCTCTGTGTCCCTCTGAGGCTGTGATGACCTGCCCGTGATGGTCACACACCACCGCGCCAGCCAGAAATCTTTACGTTGCAATAATGCCCTTGCCCTTCATCTTCTGTCACAAGAAGTCCTTTCACTTCTGGGTCCTGGTGCGTGTCCGGCTTTGTTTAGCGTCCATTGCTGTGTCCATGGATCCAGGGGGCTTCCATTCTTCACGAACTGGGCTGCACTGGGTATGTTGGTCCTCCACTTGCTGACCTTTTCCTCACTGGGTAGACGAGGGCCAAAGGGCGCCATCAAGAAAACATGCCATGTTCAAAGTTGTCAAGTATAGTCTTAACTAACAATCTTTCATGTTACTTGGTAAATATCTTTAAATATAGTTTCAAAAAATACTTGTGAATACAGTGAAAATGCTGCTTGTGCAGTTTCATCTGGGCCTTCAAACAATTGCTCGTACAGCTTCCGCTGAAAGCTAGCTGAGATTTCAGCGTGCAGAGTCTTATCTGGCGCCTCACCCCCCAGAGTCACCGGGTGCTGTTCGACAAGTCGGCCGTACGCTGACTCAAGATCCGTTTGCAGATCCGTCGTGTCTGCTTTCTGCTGGGCAGCACCGCGAGCAATGCTACAGGCTGGATTCCCCTTCTGAAGGATCAGTGCTAAATAAAAAAAATGTAAAAATGATTTTTTAGGAGAAGAGTACAAGACTAGTGGTCAAAGTGTGTGTGATAATTTGTTTACAAATTGTGGATTCTATTAATTGTGTCGACAAATATATAACATGCTTACGTTGACTGACCAGCCAGCGAATCCAGGAGCTGACTAGCCCTCACTGCGTTGTCCGCCCGCTTCACGCGGTAATGTTTCTCCGCTGTAGCAGTCGAATGTGTTACGTAGTCAGCCACCAGATACTTCTGTGTCAGTCAGACTCTTGGTGGCTGTCTCGAAGGCCCGGCGTGCTCTCTGGCTGGTCACCCATGGTCTGACGCCATACCTAAAGTGCAAGTTGAAACCGTATATTAATTTGATGTTTATTTATTTATATACATATAAAACACATCTACCCTCAGACGCCGCACATAGTGTGTGTGAAATGAATCGTGATGGTCAGCTTACCTTATGTGCAGCCGTCGGAGGTCATTGGAGGGATTGTGTATTCTTCCACGCGCGGATGAGATGAAGAATCTCTCTTCAGTCCCATCCAGATCTTCCCTCTTCCGCTTCCTGATGCAGGACCGGAGTCCTGGCCGCACACACGTGGCCCTGAACACAGCTGTGCAGTCATGCGTTGTCAGTTCTTCATCTGCTGTCAACCTCTCATGCCTGTGAAAAAGATCAAACATTAACAGATCATAATATTATTTGTCACAGTGCTCACATACATGTGGTGTAAATCAGTCAAATGGGTGCAAAAATAAACTTGCCTTTTTTGGGTAATCTCCTCGCTGACCTTCTCACTGCAGCTCTTCTGCAGCAGTCCGAGGTAGTCTATGAACTCCCTACAGTCTGTATGCAGGTCCTTGTCATCATGCCTCAGGTTGGTGTTGATGGTCTGGTAGGTGAGGAATCTGTATGGAAAGCACAAGTAAGAAGTATGTACATGTATTCAAGCACAATTAAGTTCTTGTGTGTGCAAGTTTTAATATGAAAAAGAAAACACCAAATTCTACCAACCTTTTCAGGTTTTTCCTGTAGATAAGTTGAGCTGCTTTGAAAGCCCCACATCAGTCAGCTCCCTGAGAAACTGCTGCGTCTTCTCTGTCTCTGACAAATTCCAGGGACGGAGCCCGTGGGTCCATGTAACACAGAAAACGTGCAACGTTTTCAACCTGGAAAAAAGGACACGTTAGATGACCTTGTCATCATGACTAGTTTGCATTGTGAAAATATTGTTCTTGGATATCAAACTTTTAATCAACTCTAAAATGTTTTTATGGTAGTACTCACCTCCTGTTTAGGGTTTTGAAGGTCTTTCCACAAAAATGAAGAAAAACCCTTCAGCAATGCATGGTCGATAGAGTGCTTCTTGTAAAGCCCCTTCTCTGCCATCAGCTTTCTTACCGGGTTGGTCCACTGCACACCAGGGTTACTGCAATGAGGAAAGTGTTTGGTTATAAAACTGCATATGTCTGACGATTATTCAAAAACACAATCAGTAAAGCTATTAAAACTGAGATTCTCGCCATTGAAAGGTCTCAAAACTGCTCTTCCACCGCTGACAGGAGCTCTCTGACTGTTCACTGTCCAACTCTGTTTGCTGTGTGGCTCTGGAGGAGGAAGGCTCTGCCCTTGCAGTGGTAGTAGGTAGTGCTGGGGGCACATCGGTCACCACCAAAAAGCGACTCTCCAGTTCCTCAATCAGCCTTTCAAAAACCAAGAAGGCAAGGTTTAGATACAAGGTTTAGATTGCCTGTAAATACATTTCAGACAGAAGGAGACCAGAAGTTTTCAAAGGACTGAAAAGATTTTCCACCAACCTGCTCATTGGGTCAGCAGAGCCCAAAATCTGACCCAGCCGGTCGTAATTAATCACCCTGCCTTTTGCCAGAAGCATACGCATTTCCGCCGTCGCCCTCTCCACTACTTCTTCAATGGTTTCTTCAGGATCGGTCTTCATGCAGACTCTGTGCAGATGCACTGACAGGCAGTCCCAGATCTTCTTGCAGACAGGACAGAGAAGGTAGTTCCTTTTGAATTTACTGGAAATAGAAAGACACTTCATTTAAATCTTATTCAGAGAAAAGTTTTTCCAAGCCTTAGTACACATTAAAAGGGTTTTAATTAAAAAGTACATAGAAGGGAGGACTTTTAGAGTCAATATTTTCTACAGTTGCAAGTAGACTAATGAAAATGTATCTTCACTTACGGAATGGGATCCATTACTCAGTAAAGCAGATCTATCAGGAAGATGCAGGAAGGACAATGTTGAAAAACACGACTAAGGAAACAAGGAAGAAAACACCAGTAACACAAAATGCAGTTAAGGACACGATGTTATAATCACCAAGAAAAAAAATCAAGCAAATGCAGGAGCAGAATAAGAATATGAACAAAACAGAGTGAAGTGTCTTCTATATGAGGAACAAACTCAAAAGTCTTCAGTGACGATGGACAGCCCTTCTGCTGAAAAAGAATGAGTAACAAGTGGACACCATTCTCATCCTATATACAGGATCTCACAAAAGTGAGTGCACCCCTCACATTTTTGTAAATATTTGATGATAGCTTTTCATGTGACAACACTGAAGAAATGACACTGTGCTACAATGTAAAGTAGTGAGTGTACAGCTTGTGTAACAGTGTAAATTTGCTGTCCCCTCAAAATAACTCCACACACAGCCATTAATGTCTAAACCGCTGGCAACAAAAGTGAGTACACCCCTAAGTGAAAATGAAACATTACCGCATGAAGCAGGCGGACAACGCAGTGAGGGCTAGTCAGCTCTTGGATTTGCTGGCTGGTCAGTCGAGGTAAGCGTGTTTTATACTTGTCGACACAATTAATAGAATCCACAATTTGTAAACATATGAATCCATGTGAAATATTAATTTTTTTTTTTATTTAGCACTGATCCTTCAGAAGGGGAATCCAGCCGTATTGCCCGTAGCATTGCTCGCAGTGCTGCCCAGCAGAAAGCAGGCATGACAGATCTGCAGTTATGGAACAGTCTTCCTGTTAGTGTTCGGGACTCAGACACAGTCTCGGTGTTTAAGTCCAGGCTTAAAACGTATTTGTTTACTCAAGCCAACCCTGACTAGACTTTGTTACGCTAAGCACAGTCCCAATCTTTTCTCTCTGTCTCTCTCTAGTTCTGTCGAGCCACACGCGACTTCATGGAGATACTAGAGATCCTGATCCTTTCTGCTCTCCAGACCTTCCTGATACATTTCAGATGTCCTACCTCTGGATGGAGCGCTCACCTACTCCAATTACAGACTGCTGGGACTACGGCTTCTCCAAACAGACTTCATATGAATCCATAATGAACTTTTTCACACTAACTGCTGTTACCCAGATGAGGACGGATTCCCTTCTGAGTCGGGTTCCTCTCAAGGTTTCTTCCTCTTAAAACATCTTAGGGAGTTTTTCCTCGCCCCCAGCTTGCTCAGTTGGGATAAATTCACACTTTTAATATCTGTATACCCTGTTGATATTTTTGTAGAGCAGCTTTGAAACATCTATTGTAAAGAGTGTCATACAAATAAAATTGAATTAAATGCTTTTCTACCCTGCCACTAGGTGGACTTACTACTGATTGGACAGAACTTAGTACAGTGCAGAGTGAGGAGAAAAAAGGTGGGGAACACTAAACAAAGACCACACACACAAGTGGCAAAATCAAAACAACGTAGTCTTCATAATTAGATAGGAACACAAAGTCAGCAATAGCAGTGATCTTTCACAACTTGGCGATCTTCAGGATTCACAATATTTATAATTCTAAAGATGAAAACTACATTAGTTCATTCTTTTCAGTTGTCTTAGATCTTAATTTTTCATCTTTCTTTTTCCTCCACTTTCCAATCCTGTTTCTTTTCTAATTTATATTTTCTCTTACACCTTTTCTTTCTCCTTTCACTCTTACCTCATGCAAAGCCCTGACATACCATACCAGTCACTCCTCTGCAAAGGTATGACAAGGAGAAGTGTCAAAGTCTTGCCTTAAGTATCCTGCCTGGCAGGTGCAGGCAGTCCCGGTTAATAAGCCATGAGAAATCTGGGTAACTGAGTTCCCCCACACGGCTACTCTCACTGTGTGCTGCTGCTGCCCTCTGCTGGCTGTGCGGGGTGTGGCACAGCCTCTTACACCTTAATATATCTTAAAATGCTACAAGCAACATAAGTAGAAACAAAGCATTTGTTTTAATCCTATGTGCAATGACATGGCAATGACAATTCCATGGATGCAGCATTTCCTTTTACTGAAACACAACATGAGTTTTAATGCAGTAAAAAGCTTGTTTTTTGTTGGAAAGAAACGGAATGGTAATGGCCTACCGTGAGTAGCGTAGCATGTGTAAGTGTGTTCTTAAAAGAACCTGACACTGCCAGTGCCAGCAGTATGATCCTGACTCCAGGACAAGAGTCAAAATGGTAAAGGCACAGCTACACAATAGCATTCCAAATAGCGTCCCCAGTGAGACCCCTTGCCCACAAAAACAGCACATAGGCCCGTGTCTATACCATTTCCCAAAGCACCAGCTGAGCCCAAAACATCTCCAAGTGCCTGATGAATGTGAAGGTGTCAGGTTTGGACTGAAGTCAGAACAAACTGAACCAGTGGACACTGAGTATCGTAGCGCGCACTCTCACTCAAAAAAACAGACATGGAAAAGCATTAAAGTACATTGGTAACTGTTCTATAATGCAGAAGAGCACTACACACAGCCCGCTGCTATTACTGGGACAACACCAAAAGTGTCCATGCTTTCATTAACCATCTATAAAATGGTGTTAGTCCTGTAAGATCCATCTTGTTTACGTCCATCAAGAGCAAGTGGCAATCTAGACCCATATTACCTGATTTCCTCAGTAAGGTGCACGCTATCCCAGCCCAGCTCACATCCTGCCTGTAGAGAAGTCTCTGCGCCACTTGGAGTTTGAATGTCTTCACTCTGGACCCAACATCTACTAGGCCTTGTCCTCCTTCTTGTCTGGGTAGATACAGCACTGGTGCCTTTAGCCAATCTCTGTATTTGCCTCACGAGATCTTCTGGAGGCTGCAGGATCATTGTTCTGTGCCAAAGGGAAGAGGCTATGAGGTTGTGAAATACCAGCACCCTTCCCCTGTATGACAATGGTATCAACTATTTCCAACGAGACAGTCGCGCACGTATTTTCTCCAGCAGGCCCTCCCAATTTTGTTGTCTATACTCATTTGTCCCCCAAAAACTCCCAGATATTTAAAACCTGCCCTTCCCCAATGCAGGCCACCGGGAAGTAATGGACTTTCAGTGACTCTGCCACATCACGCAGCGTCACTTTTAAGCCAGTTATCTTTATATGATAATGCCTTTCCATAGCACTCAAGAGCGCATTTTACCTCTTCAACATCACCTTCACCTCTAATTAGGACCGTGACGTCATCCGCATATGCAGATAGTTTAATTAGTTGTTGGGAGATTGGAAAATTGACGTGTAGACCCATTAGATCTTTTCTAAGTTTATGTAGCAAAGGCTCAATGAATATACTATAGAGTTGACCCGAGAGGGGACAGCCTCCCCCTCTGGGCTTTCACAGCAGTACTCAGGCCACCAGCCATTTTTATCATGAAAGTAGCATCAGTAGCTGCGTTTACATGGACAACAATAATCCACTCTTAATCCGAATAAGACCATACTCTAATGAAGAAACTACCATGTAAACAGCAATTTTTACTTATCTTAATCTAATTAAGGTAATAATCGAAGTAAGCAATAATCTAATTAAGACAGGTGGAGTATTCCTGTTTTAGTCGCATTCTGGACGTATATTACAGACATGTAAACACCTTAATCACATTATGAACGTCATGTGGGAGTTTTCACCGCATTTTGCGACAGGACACGATCACACACGGCAGTTTTACGTTTTACGGCGAACAAGAGAGTTCGGCTGTGTCCCAAATCGCATACTTTCCTACTACAGGCCTGTAGTGGGGAAAAATACATGCATCTCGGCTACTATATAGACGGTAACTACGTGATTTGGGACACACCCACCGCTTCAAGCAGTTGTCTATTAGCACACACAGCATGACAAATAATTAACTGCACTTAAAGTGTTCGTAAAAAAATTAAATAAAAACACCCAAAACTGTATACGGTACCATAACGAAGACGATACTGTATATTGATACGTGAAATTCTGGAGGGACGTCGGACGGCGTGGCGCGGTGACGTAATGAAGCGGGCTGTTCATCTAATTATGTTCTATAACATGTAAAACGGGAACATGACAGGAGTATTCTAAAAGTGACCCATGTAAACACCTTCAGATTAAGATCATGTAAACACCTTAATCACATTATTATCTTAATCAGAGTAAGGTCAATAATTAGATTAATGCTGTCCATGTAAACGTAGTCAGCGTACAACAACCTTATCACGGAGATAAAATTGTCACCAAACCCAAAAGCTTTTAAGGTATCGAAAATAAATGTGTGTTCTACCCGAACAAAGGCTTTCTCTTGGTCTATTGACAAGAACCCCATTTAAATCGCACAATCATATAAGTCTCTTACTAAATGCAAGTTATCTGCAATGGGTCTATCTTCTACACAATAAGACTGATCTTTATGTATAATTGCATGCAGCACCTCATTTAGTCTGTTTGCCAAGCATTTGGAGATAATCTTGTAATCTGTGCACAAGACCGCCACAGGTCTCCAGTTCTTTAGGAGTGTTAAATCCCACTTCTTAGGAAGCAGTGTCAGAACCGCACGCTGAACTCTCTTAGGAAGGATCTTTTTCAGTATTGCTTACTTGAAGAACTCTGAAGTAATCATGTGGAAGAACGGGTCAGAAAGCCTCGTAAAATTCGGCAGGCAGGCTGTCAACTCCAGGTGTATGGCCCACAGATAGTTCCAGTGCCACCGCTGTGATTTCTTTGTAAGTGAGTCCAGCTTCTAAGAAGTCTTTATGCCCTGGGGTTAAGCTTGGAAGGTTGTGGAACAGTTCCTTCCTACATAAGATATACCATTAAGAAACAAAAAGTATTTTTTATTTAAAAAACGTTTTTTTTTTTGTTTTGTTTTTTTTAACTTGGAAATGTAATTAAATTAGAGGACAAGTATTCAATTTGAATATTTTCCACCCCTGGTGCATATTCAATTAATGTTGTTATAGCCTAATAGGCTGAAGAGGGAGCCAATACCACAAAATGGATGTAAATGTATACAGAAAAAAGAAGAGGAATTTTGGAGAACTTGGCAACCCGAAGACTTTCAAACAAATACTGGGCGGGAAAACTAGAGTGCACTATTACTAGCTTATTTATTTGGTCAGACCTACTACTGCTCTGTTTTTAGACAGATTAAGTTCGCTTATCTGCGCAGAAAATGAGTAAGACTGCTCAGTGAGTAAATCTTTTTCTGTTGAAGGTTAACGGGGTAGAAAAGCTGCCACTGCTGGGTGGTGTGAGGTGAAGAAGAAACATGAAGAGCAGTAAGAGTAAGACATGTAAAGCTCTCTCCTCAGAGCAGGAGTGTGGAGTTTGGCTGGACGCTGATGAACTAAGGTCGAAGAAACAGAGAGTACGTTTTAAATTTCCACACACTAACATTGATTTTACAGATCAGTATCACCCCACTGACATTCTTACTCTCTCACAAATCCTAATCTATCACACTGTCCTTTCCTTGTTGCTATAGTGATACCATCAAGGCTGTATGTATCTACCCTTTATTATGTATCTGTTACCTGGGGAAAAAGTTGTTTAAAAACAATAAATAATGATATATATCTACATATATCATTTATTTGAGGGTGAATTATGTTCCTTGTGAAAAAAGAAACACAAAAAACAATAGAAACCATCACTGAAATTCTAATGGTTTCCACTACAAATACCATTACAAACCATCAGCTAACCAATAACATGCCATTTATTAAGGGCCAATTATGTACCTTGCATCCTTGCTAAAAAAACACAATAGAAACCATCACTGAAATTCTAATGGTTTCCAGTACAAATACCATTACAAACCATTCAGCTAACCATTAAAACCATTACCACTACTTGTCCGTAATGGTATCCACTAGACATAACATGCCACCACTTGAAGGCAACAAATTACCAGTAAAGACCCACAGGGACCATTACAGTTTCCATTGAAACCAATACAATTGCCATTAAAACCATTACAAATTCTATGAGGGTGAAAAAGGTGAAGGTGAAAAAAACACATACAAATGATGTAGGTTTGATGGTATTAGCTCAAGGAAAAGTACAGTTTGGTACCTTTTTATGTGTATATTTAGAGTATCTAAATACTATACATGTCTTATATTAACCTCGTGTGTAATATGTAGTGACCGCAAGTCATACAGTTAAAGGGATAGTTCACCCCAAAATGAAAATTCTGTCATCGGTTACTCCTCCTCATGTCGTTCCAAACCCATAAGACTTTCGTTCATCTTGAGAACACAAATCAAGACGTTTTTTAATGAAACCTGGGAGATTTCCGTCCCTCCATATACAGTCCGTGTAACCAAAACTTTCAAGCTCCGGAAAGTTCATAAAGGCGTCATAAAAGTAATCCATGTGACTCCAGTGGTTTAATCCCAATTTTTATGAAGCGATACAAATGCCTTGTCTGCGCAGAAAAAAACTAAAATTAAGTCTTTAATTTTAAAAGCTGGGTTGCGAACCTGTGCACTAGTGTGAGAACTTCAACAAAAAAATATCACGGACCTCCTGGCTGTGCTTCATGAATCAGCGGCGGTGTATATATATTTAATCACAGTATTTGCTGTGTACTCAATAATAAGTGCGCCTGGTGTAAAAATGCCGCACCTTCGGCGTGAAAATGTAAGCAATCTTTTGAAAAGGTTTTCTTTCTAACAGAAACTGGCACGACCGATATCTAAACTCCTGAATCCACTGGCTCGGTCCGGAGGCTACAGCATGGCAGTGGCTCTGAATTTTACGCAAACCAAGATGGAAATGCCTGTGACGAAACAGAGCACCATCTCCTCATTCTTTCTTCCACAGAGTAAAAAGGGAAAAGGTACTGTAAGACAGATTATTTTTTTTTTACCTGTTTATCTGAATGCTTATTTACAACAAAATTATTTCTTGCCCTTAGATGCAGATGACCACAGCTCTTCATGACCATCAGGAACGTCTTCTACTCCCCTTCCTCAGTGGTGTATAAATTTGAGTAAAAATCCACAGGAATTTTGTGCATTCCATTTGGTCAGAGGTGTCTCGATCATTACAATCCTTTAAACAGTACATCAATTTCTCTTGTCCTTCCGTATGCTCCAGGTTAAAAAAGAAAGAAGCGGAAGCATCTATGTCCTTCATTGTTAAGAACCAACTTCTTACAAGAGCTTGTTCCACTCATTCTTTTAGAATCGAGCTGAGCAAGTTAGATCTTTGAGGTTTACAGAGTCCTTTTTATTGATACTTTGTTCTATGCCAATAATTTCTCTTTCAAGACATTCCAATGACTTTTTTTTATACAGAACATAGAATATGATGAAATTGCTGACAGAAATGTCTTATTTGTACCTTCCCTGTTTCCCACCACTGAATGTAGTTTTCATAATAATTCTGCTTGCTCCTCCATGAGTCCCAAATAGCTTAAAAGTTTCATAAAAACTTCTATCTTCTAGTAATTTGACATTGAAATGCCAATGACAACTCTTATGCTTTTTTTTCGTAGGGTACACTCCAAGGTAACTAGTTTATGATCAGACATTGAGGTGGGGAAGATTTTTGACTTTAAGACTCTATTCCTCACATTGCGTGATACATATAATCTATCCAGCCATGCAGCAGAGATCTTCTCGTTACTGATCTTTACCCACGTACACTGACGTGTGATCAGGTTATGTTCTCTCCATACATCAGATAAGTCTAGATTTTTAATAACATTGGTTAAACACTTGCATGGGGTTTCACACTGTTTCTACACTGTGTAAAATCCAGAGTACAATTAAAACCTCCCACTAGGATGATAAAGTCTTCTGTATGTTGTTGTCTTATAAAGTCTATAATTTGGTCAGGAGGTGTATTCTCTCATCTGTGAGGCTGAAACTACATGATCAAATCCTACCTGCTCTCCCATAACTACAAGTAAGTCATCTACCGTCACTCCAGGCTCTGGTACACACCTGCACCCATTTCGGGGTGTTAGTTTAGGTGGTGTTTGCCCGGGTATAGACGCCATCCCAGGGTCTAAACTCTCCCGGGCACACGATAGAAACTTCTGTACATGTTCTAATTTCAGTCGAGTAACGAGGGAAAAGAAAGGAAAAACACAAAGGAAAAATTAAGAAAGTAACAGAAATAAACAACTGTTTTTTTTAAATCGCTCTCAGAAACACTCCGTACTCCGCTCACACACTCCCAGCATGCAACACACACACACACACACACACACACACAGTGAGAGATAGCCAGAGAACCCTTGGAGGGAGAGAGAGAGAGAACCCTTGGAGGGAGAGAGAGAGAACCCTTGGAGGGAGAGAGAGAGAGAACACTTGGAGGGAGAGAGAGACTTTTGACTTTTTACAATCCTTTATTTATCAAACGTCACACTATACACATTAAAGTCAAAGGTGACGCAATAAATAAATAAATAAATAAATAAATAAATATTTAAAGGAGCATTAAAAAGAAAAACCATGAATAAATAAAATAAATAAATAAGTCAGCGCAACAACGGATAGTCGTTAAGAACATTATCAGCCTAATGCTGGCGTAAAACAAAGTTCTCCCTCCACTACAGAACACAGAGCTTCCTCGCAGCACCACACCGCCTTGAACATCTCCACGTCTCCCATACTACTGTAAACGTTCAAATCCATCAGAATCCGGGATTTGATCAGTCTGGAGAGAACTTTTATGGCATCGCAGTCTGTGTTCTGTGCCACTTTGTGTTTTCTGCTCGGGTATATCGCCATTTTTGATCAACTTGATCAGCTGACACTTGAATCTGGTTCTTCTAACATGCTTAAAACCAAAGATAAAAATCTGAAAAGTAAAATCCACATAAAATGACCTCAAGTCATTGTTTTAAAAACAGAAACAATAGCTGCAACCTGGAGCAATGTATAAACGCATGAAAAACAGTCTTTCTCTGTGAACAGAACGGACATTCCTGTGTGACCTCAGGGTTTAAAATGGAGATGAAAGAATTCACAGAAACAGTTCCATGTAAAATCCTCCATTGGAGGTCAGAAAATGTTTTGGTTCACGGTGGTTAACGTTAAAATCATCGTTAACTCATCATTAAAACCCAGTACACTTCATCATGCGGTGTCCACCCTCCCATTCAGTTTTTTCTTATTTAAAACTTTCACGCAGGCTTTGTACAGAAGCTTACCTGACACTGTCTCAACGTTCATGTCACCTCTGAACTCCAGGAGGGGCCCCTACACCCATCTAGGTCTGGAGCGATGCCCAGCTGGGGAAAAGGTTCTTCCTCTGTAGGCCCAGTCCCGCTTGTTTTGTTGAGCACGCTCCTCTGACGTTAGGGTGGACCTCCAGAGATGTAGGAGCTTATTCACAACGCGTAGGGACCATAGTACCAGGTGTGCTGCTAAGTCCTCAGCCCGTGACAGGTCTGTCCCTGTGATGTTCACCAGCTGCCGGAGTGTCATGAAGATCGTCATGAAGTACCTTAGTCATATTATGAAGTCATATTATGAAGTATATAATGAAGTCATTATTATGAAGTATTATGAAGTCATATTATGAAGTATTAGTCATATTACTTAGTCATATTATGAAGTATATGAAGTGATGTATTTGTGGTTAAAGTCAGTCTGTTACTTGAATTGCTCTTGTATCAGATTCACTGAGAGTATACTTTCTCTCTTTTCTATGGAATAATAAACACTTTTTAAAAAACTTTTTTTGAGCTTCTGGACTCTCTTCTGACCTGATTCGCTCCACTGTTCTTCAGGGTTGAAATTTCTCCACCAAAAAGTAAACAATGAAACTAATTACATACATACACTCTTGGTTCGCTACAATACCATCTCTTGGTGCCCTACAATACCATAAGTACAATATATTACAATCCCTACAACAATTGGGCCCTCTCTTCCTTGGTTTGAGTGTCCTGAGTCACTTGATACAACCTATCCATTATAACAAAAAAATTACGTGTTGGACAGTCCAACATTAGGCTGGATTTGCTGACCGTCAATTTATTCTAACTTGGTTGAAGGCATGTCTCAGGGACTTGTTGCACGACTGCTCCAAAGGGCAATCCCTGAGGGGGATTGTCAGAGATTTCTCAGAGTGAGCAGTACGCTCAGCAGCCCGTAGCGTGACGTAGTACGCACGTAGTATTGCCTCAGTGTTTCACCGCCTGTGCATTACAGTGCCATTGTTTCCATGTTTGCCTCCTTGTGTTTTGATCTTGCTTTTGGTTTCTTGACTTGTGTTTCTGGATTTCCCCTGTTGTTTCTGTTTGTACATCACATGACCCTTGACTGTTCCGTGAATTACATTTCGGATAATGATTTTGATTTGTCTGCCTGCCTCTCTTTAAATAAAGCCTTTTACTGGACTTGCATGCGCCTGCTTGCCCATCTCCACCTTTTTTACGTGACAGAATAATAAGCCACCCCCATGGATGCAGCAGGAAGGTGAGAGGGAAACTATGCTGGGATAACAATGCCAGCATTGGATTCTGTGCATTTCCTCCATTGGCTGTTCATGGACACCCCGGCTCCATTTCATGGTTTTGAAAGCCCCATGATGTGGTGGCTTCACCTGCAGAGCACCCTCCAGAGGCTCACGTGGTGGCCTCATCTCTACAGCTTCAGCCTGAGACACATGAGGTGGTCTCCCCTGCAGAGCTCCAGCCAGAGGTCAACGTGGCGACCTCATCTACTGAGCCCCAGTGTAAGACCCACGAGCCAGGTTACTGCCTAAGGTCGGTGGCACGGCCCACCAAGTCATTTTCCAGTAAGAAACTGACGAGACGGCCCACCAAGCCATGTTTCTGCCTGAAACTGACTACATGGCCTACCAAGCGTTATGTGATAGGGATCCTTGCAAAGGGTGGAGCCCTCCCCATCCTTCATGTCCCCTTTATGTGCCTACCCAGCCAATGCTGCACACATTCCACATAATGCCTTGCTTGCAGGACCCATCCAAAAACATTTCTCTTACTGTTTCTTCCTGCTTTGTGCCCCAAGTAACCTGGGATAAGCTCCAGGCTCCCCGTGACACAATGTAGGATAAGCAGTACAGAAAATGGATGTATGGATGCTTGAAACTTGTTTGTCCTGAGAATTAGTGGATGAGTCATGTGAGGATTAACTGCCACATCTAGTCAATGCTTTTGCCATTTATTGACGATTAGAACCAGTGGATACTCATGAATGCTTACACCTCATCTTCACCAATCGTGCATTTCCCAATGCCCCGCATTGAAACAGGTGTTGATGGATGGTGGTCTGATTACATCCTGAGTCCAGCAAAGACTGATGTGTACTTCCTTTATACTCACTGACACACAGCACATTCTTGCTTGATCCGGGGAAGCCTGTGGCGTGTCAGGGATCAGGATCAGTGTTCCCAGTTCCATGAGGGAATGCTGATCCTGGAAATGCCCAGTTTTCCTGCTGTACCTGCATACCTGCCCCAGTCCTGGTGGGTGTGGAAGGTTCTACCTGAGTAGAGAGAGAGGGAGCTGGGGATATCAGAGGAGAAATAGAAGGTTGTTTTTGAACCCCAGTACCTCACTGCCAAGGGATCCTGAACAGCTGAACGGCTTTGTCCATGGACGCAAGCTGATGGCACTGGACCCACTAAACCATTCCTGCCGGGAGTCGAGCAACAAATTGCTGCAGTACCACCAGCTCAATAACCTGTTCGGTGTCCTGCTCCTCTGCCATCAACCACTAGTGACAGGAGTCCTTCAGCTGTTGCAAGTAGGCAAAGGAGTGGCTGACCTCAGGGAGCTACAGTGACCAGAAGAGCTAGCGGTGCTCCTCAGGTCAATGTGCTACAAGACTGGCTTCTTGATGCTGGAACCCTCCGGGTGCATACATGACAGCACCGGCTGGGCAGCGATCAAGGCTTCCCCTGATAGCAAGGGGAGGAGTCAAAAATCCAGTTCTCCTCTGGTCATTCCCACGCGGTTGACGCATTCTCAAAAGGTTGCAAGAAGGCCTCTGGATTTTCCATGGAGGCCATCTTGGTGAGTGTCATGTGTAGACCGGTGACAGGGAATGCAGCTGGAGATATGGTGGGCTGCTCATGCCACAGGTTGAGGATCACTTGATGTTAGGTTTGGTGCTGGCTGGTGAAGTCCTTTATTTGGGAGGCTTCCATGGTGATGTCTTTCCAGTTTCGGCATCACTGTAGAACCCCAGTGTGGATGTGTGTGGAGGGAGACTCGGGGGGTAGGTGGTATGTCAGCAGAGCTCCTGTCTCACGTATATTTTCACCGCACTTTTCAGGGCACTTTCCAGGGCACTTTCCAAAACTCAATCAGAAAAATGCAAACCAACAGAAAAGGGGGCTGTCACTAGCTCACGGCTTTCACCCTGTTCAAGCTCAAGGTTCACTTTCATACGCACATGTATGGGTGTGGGTTTGTGGGTGCATGTGTGTGCATGCTTGTCTTGCAAGCTGCACCAGCTAAGCCACTCTCTATGTCTTGTGACACTGAAAGCACAAAGACACACACAAAAGTAGACTGGCGGTAATCAGACACAATTGGGAATCATATCACGTTAACTTCTGGTTCAACCTGCCTCCTCTCCATCCACAACAGACACTCAACTATGTCCCTGCTGCCACACTGGCCAAAATGTGTTAATGGAAATGGTGACACCTTGTCAACAGCAATTACATCTAAGACCTGGTGTGACAGTGAGACAGTGATTTGAACAAAAGGAAGGTGCCTTATGTCATTTAATTTATTCACCACAGAGAGAGATCTTGCAGCTGATTCTTTCTCAGGAACTGTGAAGAGAGCTATTCCATAGTGTCCATGATGCCCAGGCCACCAGAGAATAAAGCAAAACCTCAAGCTCATGAAAGCAATGTTACTGTGACTAGAAACTATTTCAACTGTGATGCAAGCAGTGCAAACAATTCATTTTGTCTAAAGCAGGTCAACCTAACATTTGTTATTTTATGGGAAACCTGCTGGCATCGAAACCCCAAGAGATTGTGGCAAGAGATTTACTGTTATGGAATGAGCAAGTAACAGCAGGGAGAATGTTCTAAAACTCACTGATGTATTCTTTAAGTACACCCAAACAATATCACAAAAATCAGTGTGCTTTGACAGTAGCTGATATCTTAGTGAAGAACTGGTTCTATCAGTTTGGTGTGTCAACAAACATCCATTCTGAACAAGGCTGCAAATTTGAGATGTTTGACATGTTTGGTATTTGGAGAAAATATGGCATGAACCAAGTTGAGCATTACAGACTTGAAACACTCAACAATTATAAAGCACTAATGCTTGGGATGCTCCGATCGATAGGCCGCCAATCAGTATCGGCCGATAATCACATTCTATGACTCACTCGGTAGTCTCTAAATTTGGCCAATCTCATGAACTGATCACAATTTGAGGATGTAAAACATGAGAGGACATTAAACTTTAGTGCTGCAGTCATGTCATCACCAGTATGGAAGTATTACGAGGTCTCAAGAAACAATGAAAAATTCACCATTTTCAGTGTATTTTTAAAAGTCTATTAAAATGTTCATTGTAAAATGAATATCTGTTGTGCTTATTTATTTGATTCTCATTTAAAACAATAATCTACAACATAACTATAAAAAATATAACCAAGGCAACATCTGTGGTATTACTTTATTTGAAAAAAGGTTAAGAGTGACGGTCAACAGAAAGCTTACATATCAGTTATATAAAGCTTTAACGATCGGGATCGGCCGATTAGACATTAGACTTTCGGGTTCCGAACAATTGTAAAACCGACGAGGGAACCACTTCTTTGGAAGATGAATGTCGGCCAAGGCTGAAACTTGTGCTTCGTGCAGTTAAGCCCATGTGCTCACTGGCTGACATATCATGGCTGGGGTAAGGTTAGACCCGAGTTCCGATTGTGGCAGCTTCTTGCTTGCTCTATGTAGGATGTTGCCGAGAAAAAACTAATGAAGAGAGATTTATCCAAAATCCGAAGAGCCAGCCGAAGTAGCTCAGTTGGGAGAGCGTTAGACTGAAGATCTAAAGGTCCCTGGTTCAATCCCGGGTTTCGGCATTAGGTTTGATGTTTTGATGACAACGGCCTACTCTCTGACCTTTCGGGGTACTTTCTGGATGCCAGAGACTGTAGTTGCTGGTCGGCCAGTACGTGGCAGTAATTGGCTGGGAAAATCACAGCACTTAAGCTCGTCTGGTTCCATGGTGTAATGGTTAGCACTTTGGACTTTGAATCCAGTGATCCGAGTTCAAATCTTGGTGGAACTGGCTCTGAGTTTGTTGAGGTTTCTGTAATAAAGCTGCCAAGTTGTCCCATCTGAAATGTAAGTTTGCACCAACTTATTTTTAACATCCCAGACAACTGAAACTGTGCATGTGGTGTTATTACTTTGCAGGAAGAATATTGGCTGAAATATCAGTTGTGGGGGAACATTAGACTAAGGTTTGTGCTTCCCTGCTTGTTCTATGCGGGATGTAGTCCACCAAAATGATAACGTACATTGATCGTTTCATTTTGTTGTTTTTGCAAATTACCATTTTGCAAAGTACCATTTTGCAAATGGTACTGCGTTTGTGTGCATTGGACGATCCGAGTTCAAATCTCGGTGGAACCGGCTCTGAGTTTGTTGAGGTTTCTGTAATAAAGCAGGCAAGTTGCCCCATCTGAAATGTAAGTTTGCACCAAGTTATTTCTAACATCCCAGACAACTGAAACTGTGCATATGGTGTTATTACTTTGCAGGAAGAATATTGGCTGAAATATCAGTTGTGGGGGAACATTAAACTAAGGTTTGTGCTTCCCTGCTTGTTCTATGCGGGATGTAGTCCACCAAAATGATAACGTACATTGATCGTTTCATTTTGTTGTTTGACAGTACTGCGTTTGTGTGCATGGGCCGAAATAACTTTGGAGATTCCAACTTTGGAGACTTTGAATCCAGTGATCGCATTTCGAATCTCTTGTAAAGATGACTCTGGGGCCGATTCTGTTGAATATAAACATGGGCCATGGCTGAATTCTTGGTCCATGAAGTTGAGACCATGTGCACTTTTCCTGAAGTAACATGGCTGCGGGAACGTTAGACCGGAACACTGATGGTGACAGGTTCCTGCTTGCTCTAAGTACAAAATTCCAGTCCAGATGTACATGGACCGTTTCCGATTTTTGTTTGATACAGTGCTGATTTTGTGCGCCTTGCCCAAAACAACTCAGCTGGGAGACACTGAATCCATCGATCCGATTTCAAATCTCGGTGGAACCTACAAAGACTTTCGGGTTCCGAACAATTGTAAAACCGACGAGGGAACCACTTCTTTGGAAGATGAATGTCGGCCAAGGCTGAAACTTGTGCTTCGTGCAGTTAAGCCCATGTGCTCACTGGCTGACATATCATGGCTGGGGTAAGGTTAGACCCGAGTTCCGATTGTGGCAGCTTCTTGCTTGCTCTATGTAGGATGTTGCCGAGAAAAACCTAATGAAGAGAGATTTATCCAAATTTGTGGCTGAAAACGTAAGCTTCATCCGAAGAGCCAGCCGAAGTAGCTCAGTTGGGAGAGCGTTAGACTGAAGATCTAAAGGTCCCTGGTTCAGTCCCGGGTTTCGGCATTAGGTTTGATGTTTTGATGACAACGGCCTACTCTGACCTTTCGGGGTACTTTCTGGATGCCAGAGACTGTAGTTGCTGGTCGGCCAGTACGTGGCAGTAATTGGCTGGGAAAATCACAGCTCTTAAGCTTGTCTGGTTCCATGGTGTAATGGTTAGCACTTTGGACTTTGAATCCAGTGATCCGAGTTCAAATCTCGGTGGAACCGGCTCTGAGTTTGTTGAGGTTTCTGTAATAAAGCAGGCAAGTTGCCCCATCTGAAATGTAAGTTTGCACCAAGTTATTTCTAACATCCCAGACAACTGAAACTGTGCGAATGGTGTTATTACTTTGCAAGAAGAATATTGGCTGAAATATCAGTTGTGGGGGAACATTAGACTAAGGTTTGTGCTTCCCTGCTTGTTCTATGCGGGATGTAGTCCACCAAAATGATAACGTACATTGATCGTTTCATTTTGTTGTTTTTGCAAATTACCATTTTGCAAAGTACCATTTTGCAAATGGTACTGCGTTTGTGTGCATTGTATATTTTATTGGTCTGGTAGTTCTACAAACAATGACAGCTCTCAAGGCAAGTTTTATAATAAATCCAACTTTTTCTGATCATGTCAGTCATTGACAGCTAAGTGATAGCTTCCCTAGAACAAAACTTAGGCTACTAGCTGAGCTGGATAAAATGCACGGAGAAGAATCTTTATTTAACTATGAAAAGGTACGTTCAAAATAATAAAATGAAAAGTTTCCAAGTGTAAAAATGATTACTATGTTGTGTACCAAACAATAAAGCAAGCATTAAAGAATTACACCAAACCATAATTGGCCTTTGCATTTAAAACTGTATAAATTTTTATAGGTTCACTCTGCACCCAATTCTCTAAGGAAATTCACTGGTTGGCTGTTTCAGATTTGTTTTCTTACTGAATAGAATATAAATGAATGACGTGAATAATTCAAATTCAAGTACTTTTGTTGTCTTCCAAATGGGCAGAGTCTTTTTTTGTGAGTTGGTCAATCTCTGGAACACAACTGAGTAAAAACTGGCTCATATTTTATTCATTTAATGTGATTGCAATGTTGACTTTTGACATTCTGAATTTGATTACAATTTTGTACATGTTTTTGTAAACTTTATAAAGCACAATGTTAATTGTTTCAAGCTAATCGTTGTCTGCCTCTCCTTTCCTCCCTTAGACACTCATGTTTTTGCTCTGATCTCAACATGTTGGTCCATTTCTATTCACATGGCCACTCAGGTGCTTGTTCAGTCCTAAGTTGTTCTCTCCCTTGTCATTTTGAGACGGGATTACTGCAACTCGCTCCTGGCAGGTCTGCCTCTGCGCTCTGTTCACACTCTGCAGCTGCTCCAGAATGCAGCTGTATGACTTGTTTTCAACCTTCCCAATTTCTCCCACACCACCACAAACCTACACTCGCTCCACTGGCTTCCTCTAGCTGCCCACATCAGATTTAAAACACTGATGCTTGCCAAAAAAAAGTGGACCAGCTCCCACTTACCTTAAAGCACTTATCACAACCCACACTGCACCACCCTCCCTCCGATCCTCTAGTACTGCTCAACTGATCCCACCATCTCTCAGGGTACAAGGAAGGCATGCATCAAGACATTTCTCTGTTCTGGCACCTGGTGGTAGACTGGTTTGGGAGGGTTACTTTAAAAATGTATTCTGTTACAGTTACAAATTACTTAATAAAAAATGTAATGAGTATCACAATATGAAATTAATGTAATCTGATTACTTTTGGATTACTTCAAGGTCACATATGTAAATGAAGGCAAGAGAAATGCAATATGATCTACAATACTTTTA
Source organism: Ictalurus punctatus (assembly GCF_001660625.3). Taxonomy (NCBI): domain Eukaryota; kingdom Metazoa; phylum Chordata; class Actinopteri; order Siluriformes; family Ictaluridae; genus Ictalurus; species Ictalurus punctatus. Next base: position 2,009,212 of record NC_030439.2, on the reverse strand, counting down.
TTTATAGCTTATTATCCTGTAGCCGCCCGTATCAAATTCAAGGCCTTGATGCTGACCTACAAGACCTTGTCTGGAACAGCACCCTCCTACCTCAACTCTCTCCTGAAGGCTTATGTTCCCTCACGCTATCAGTGATCAATCAACAATTGACACTGAGTAGTGCCTACTCAGTGTGACTTAAGGTCTCTTTCAAGAACCTTCAAACTAACTGTTCCTCTGTGGTGGAATGAACTTCCAACCTGAAACTCGACAGCAGAATCTGTCACTATCTTCAAGAAACAGCTAAAGACCCACCTCTTCCGTGAACACCTAACCAACCCCTAAATTAAAAAAAAAATTTTAATAAAAACTTACTCTGGCTCTCACATCTCTACTTTGCACACTTTGCTTCTTCTGGAACTCAATTAATGGATCTTGTATGGTAGCCACTTAACTACTTGTATTGTTCTCTGCTTGATATCACTTTGCTTGTATTTTCTCATTTGTAAGTCGCTTTGGATAAAACCGACTGCTAAATGAATAAATGTAAATGTATTTTAAGCTTAAAAACATGTTCAATGTTTGAATTTGTTTTAATAAAATAAATAAAGAAATAAAAGATCACTGTACCTGATGCGGGTAACATTACATCACAAAAGTTAGGGTGACCATATTCTGAGAACACCTTTTTTGGTGTTTTCTGCCATCATTTACACATTTGAATGGCCATGTAATACAAACCATGTGATAACATGAAATTAAAAATGACCTTATATGGCCATGGGCATTGTTTTGACTCAGGACAAACAAACAGTCATTTGCTGCCAAGCAAGTGATTGATGCCAACAGCGCTTCGCCTTTGTGCATTCGCTGAGAGCAGGCTAATGGTTGGGAGGCAGGAATTTGGCCAATAGTTGGTGAGCAAGAAGGTTGGAATTACAGAGATTGTTAAAGCTTGCAAACATGCACACACATGATGCAGTATTAGACCATAAGCACATCATGATGAAACTAAAGTCGAATCCGGTACTTTTTCTAAAAAATTTTAAGGTCCCAAAAAGAGGACATGTCCAGGAAAAAGGGGACTTTTTCCTCTTTTTTAAATTTATTTGCCCATGTAGCAAGAAGTTGCTCATTTGAGCCACGGCTGGCAAGAGAAAACCAGAACTATAATCAATCACTTGTCTATACTGTATATCATGTTAAAAGATTAATTTATGTGGTTTTAAATGAAAAAAGTGTAATCCTGATAGTATTTCCTTTTTTTTTTCTTTTTCTTTTTTTTTTACAAAACATACCTGTAATCTGATTACTTTGTTTTTTGACGCAACTGTTAAGGATTACAACCCTTAACCCTCTCTGCTCCAGTGGCGCTGTATCATGGCTGACCCTGCATTCTGACCCCAGCTTCCTGACATGCTGGGGTTTGTGAAGAATTTCACTGTGCATATGTATATGTGGCCAATAAAGACTCATTATCATTATCATTACTCCCCAAGCCTGGTGATGGATTCTAGTGAACTCTCTCTAGATGTGAAAACAGCTGAGTCACTGGCAGTCTTCCAACATCTGCTAAATACCTTCCTTTTCATTCTTGTGTTTTCTGTGTGTTTTTCATTTTATTTTACCTTTAAAGACTCTGGAAACCAATAAACCAGGAGTTGTTTACTTAGGTAAACAACGGGAGAACATGTGAAACTCGGCACAGACAGAAGCCCAAGCTAAGGATTGAACCAGAGACACTGGAGCTGCAACAAAAGAAACTTAATATATACAAAATATTCCAACAGCTATGAACAGGGTGTCCCATAATTGGGGGAAATTAACATTTTTAAAATAAAAATATCTTCCAAAACTTTTCATACTTTATATGGTTTATATTATATATTTTTTCAGATAGCCTGTAAGAATGCCTTTGATAAAAGAACATGTTGAAATCCTTGGCTGGATTGGGAAGCTACTGCAAGGTTGTGATGGACATGAAATTACATGCATAGCACCAGATATATTAACACAACTTCAACACTAGTGGGTTTACAAAGAAATGGCATTTCATGTAGAGGATGGTCTGTAAATGAAGTTACATTTTGCTCAAAAGTGTTAATTTCCCCAATGCATGGAGACTTTGGACATTGAACTCCTAATAAACTAAGCCTAAGGGAAAGAACACAAACCTGAGTCAAGAAATTAGCACGCACAAAGAAGTTCACAAGCAAGTCAAACAATCAGTAAAGTAAAAAAAGGCAACAGGCAGCAAGTTATCAGAGTGAGTGTGAGTCCATTCTGCCAATGCCTTAAGTAGCTATGCAGTGATGGGGAGTAATAAGCCACAGGGAACACTGGAAGTGGTGGACTGGAGCACAGGCATGGACCAGAAATGGACTGCAACTTGAAAACCTGAAATGGCATGAACACACAATAAACAGAGAAAGAAGAAACACAAAAATTACAAAGAGGGGGCCAAAACAACCTGCTGCACCACCATACTACCCACGGGCAATTGTTCTCTCTATATGTTTATCATTGCAGAAGTTGCAACCACGACCATTTTAAAACAATTTTGGCACTTCCTTAGAAATGTGCTCTGCACCAAAAAGTCCCAACCACAGCATTTGATGATGGTTTTTGTTAATTGTATTTAATAGTTGTTATGCACTATTGGAAGTTTAACATTGATCTTTATTATTGATAATAAATGTATTGTTCCGAAACACATTAATTCATGTAAGTCGTTGACAATATACTTTTGTAATGACTGCAGTCATTTTAGTGGAGAAGAGGAAGATATGTACACTGCACAGTTTTAATGGGCAATGATGGGCCCATGGGTAAAGACAGCCTATATAAAGTTTGAGCTTCTTGCAGGTTGTGAACCGGCAGTCCAGAGTTGGTGAAGGGCCAAGACTACGTAGCAAACCATCTGCCAAAGAAGAAATTCTCATGGGCCCATGTGGGCTAAGGGAAAGTCCTTATCACCACTGATGCTGGATTATACTGTATACTTGCATGTATAGTCACAGCTTATTGCCAAGTTGACAGTTTATTACATTTATAAATAACTATCAAACATTTTACTTCCTCTTAGTGAATTTGCTGTTTGTGCAGAGGTGTCAACATTGCTAATAAGAAAATCCTAGCAGGTAAAACAAAATGTTGCAACAAAACCCACTAGTGTATGTTGGTAGATGGGGTGGCTCCATGCTACAGGCATAAATAAAAATAAAAATAAAATCTTGACTGATATTAAATAATTAGCATAAATGCTTGGATTTATTAATAGCCAATAGCCAATTGATATATAAGCTAAGTTTTTACAAATGTTATAAAATTCACACAAATGCATGCCATCATACTTGCATGTACATAAATGTGTTCACTAGGGGGCACAGTCACATGTAACAAACCAGAATGTATGAAAAAATAAAAAAAATAATAGAAGAAAGGATGTGATTAGAGTTGTTTATAATTCGCGGCAATATTACCCTGAAACATAGCACGCATTGCCTTAAATTAATCGCTTAAATATCATACTTGAGGCAGTTAGTATTAAAGATTGTGACACAAAGAGAGAGATGTGGCACTATATAGCTACTTGATTAATGAATTGACTTTTATCCATGCAAATGTTATTCATGTTCAGTCTGGCTGCTGATTTAGCTGAAAAACCAGAAAAGTCAAATACATAAATGCTATGGTTAAACTGTAAGAGATAGCACCCTCTTTGTGGCTGCCTTTGAAAATGGCAAAGGAAAACTGAGAATTTCAATAAACTAGTATATTCTCTCTCTTTTCTTATATTGTTTTGTGTACTTCATGACATGCGGACACAGAGAAAATCTGTATTAATAATAAATAACTAATGAGTTCTGAAGCAAATCCTGTAGATCAAACAAATTTCTAACAGCCAGATAATTATGTGGAAAAAATATGTTCATTATGTACTATGGATTTGGTCATGCAACAATCGTGTACCTAAAAAGCAGTTAACATCTTTGTGATATTTATTTACTTAACTCATCTGTATTTTATAATTGCATTGCCTCTTCAACATTAAGCTATGAACACAAATATTAACAGCATATATTAGTCTATTGCCATAAGTGGGTAGGCAGATAGGTCTCAAAACATATTAGCATGCACTGCAATTAGGACCACATGGGTAAAAGAAACACAATCAGCACTAGAAGAGCCATGAGGCTAGTGAGCTCTACGGCTGGTAACATATGATCTATTTGTCAAACCCTAGCACTAAGCAGAAGTAGGAGAATCATCCCATTCGACAATCTTAAGAATAAAAGAGATATTTACATTCTTACTTTACCTAGGTATCACTCAATCTTATTAGAAGCTTTCTGTAAATACTACTTAATCACAGCATCTTATCTATTAGCATCTAAATGAGAGATAAAGTACAATAAGATCTTATACATAAGTGATATACATTAGTGATGGAGATAAATAAATAACTACATGTATGTACACATGATTATTCCATGAGTAGGGCCTGTCTCCTGTTGTGGCAAAATCAAGTGTCAAAATCTCTATTCAAACATAACTAATCAAATTGAAAATGATGCTGTCAATGTTTGTCTTTTGCTCACTGTAGTAAGGAGTACCTTGGCTGCGTTACAGACATTCTAGTTCAAAGAACATCCTAGCATCCCAAATCCCTTAAGTGCTACAATCACAGCTTGGTTAATCATGTTCTTAATGTTTTTGAAAGCAGCACTGTCTAGTGAACACAATAAACACCTATATCAATATTACTTATTACTCAATGGCTTCACTGTGTGTAACCTGTTCCTATATATAGGAATATCAATAAGAATAAATAAACCATGCATTTTTATTTTAAAAAAACTTAAAAGTGATGATTTCTTCCTCTATTTGAGGGACAGAAATACTAACAGATTACACACGTTATAATGGTTTTATAGTGAGGTTTTGTTCAGGTCAACTTTGACTGGCAGAGGCCCTGCCTCTTTTTCTTCATCATGATGACCAACTGCTACAGCAATCACTGAAGTCAGATGGTAGGGGTTGACTTTTGGCATGTAGTCTAGGAACTCCTTATCTCCATTGATGCTCAACTGCAAAAGAAAACAGACCAATGAAAATAGACTTCATAGTGTAATTCCAAACAAGGCAAACACTAAAAAAAAGATGTAGGTCTCGATGCATGTCTCAGATATGTGCTCTTCGGATGAGGCCATGTTACACATAGTTTAATGTCAAGTTGGCCGTGCCAAAACAAAAATTCAGTTAAGTGACCAGTAACCAACACCAACACCTCCTGTTAAATGTTTTCTTTTATCGGAATTTATCTGAAAAGTATAGTCTGAATGCATAAAACAAATTAAACATATATCATCTTCAAAAAACAGTAATAACAACAACACAATAGTTTTACACAGTGGCTTCCATAAGTATTCACATTCATAAGATTATTAACCTAGACATTTAAAGGCACTTTGTGCATATTTCAAAAAAAAAAAAGAAAGAAAGTGACAATGATTTGAAATTCTCCACACACTCCTAAACACAATTTTCACAATGAGCAGTAAAATAGTTGCAGGTAAGATACAAGATTACATGTTCTGGTCTCTATCAGGTCTTTGTGTCAGCATAAACATTGCTTGATTATCAGTATATTAAAGTATCAAAAAGCATTTGGGGACTTTAGAAGTATGCACATAAAATCATACTGTGCAAGACAAAAAAAAAGTGTTCCAATTAGGATTAGGATCTTGCCAGAATAATAGGTTTGTTCCTATGAATAGGTACCTGAGTCTTTACATGTTGCTCAGGTGCTGTTACCAGGCTGGCACAGCTCAGCCACAGCATCACCATGATTGACAACAGGAGACATGTAGCCAAGATCCAACGTGGCAGACCTGAACGCCTGCAAGAGGGAAAGAGCAAAATCACAACTGCCATATATAAACTAATTAAAATCTAAACATTTAAAAAAAAAACTCTTCACGTGATTAACCATCAAACTGTTTATAATATCTTAATGTGACTGAATCTGGGCCCTCTAACCTTGACATGCAGCCCAGGAAGTCGTGCTCTGCAACCGTGTCCTCAACATGCTGACTGCTGTGTTTTCCCTTGCTCTCAGCTTTAAGCTCATTTCTCTCTCCATGCAATCGCTCTCCTAGAAGGCAGGGGGTGGCCATTGTTTTAAATAAACAACAGAATCCATGGTCTCTTTCAAGTTACAGTCATGCCAGAAGACAGAGTCAGTTATGTGTATGTAGAAGCATTGATCTTATAGAGGAAAATACAGTTTTTGATAGCTCTCTAAACTAAAGGTGCTCCATCTCACCAGATTGTAGCCTCTGTGTCTGAGGATTTCCTTCAGTCCAAGGTTTGTTTGCAACACTGGTGTGTGGGGCTTGCAACTCAGGTAAATAATACTCAATCTCTGGCTCGCTCTGAAACATTTGACAATTTAGGACAAACAGGTGTCAGTTAGGAAGCTGGACATGTGCTAACAAGAGATATATACATGGTGTCCCAAAAGTCTGCACACATAAGGGAAATTAACACTTTTTAGCAAAATGTCTTCCAGATTTTTCATACTTATATATATATATATATATATATATATATATATATATATATATATATATATATATATATATATATATATAAAAATATTAGATTTTTTTTCAGACAGTTTATAAGAATGCCTTTGACAAAAGATGAACATATTGAAATCATTCTCATGGCTGGATCACGAAGCTGTCGCAAGGTTGTGATGGACTGTAACAGGACACATGACAAGCACATCATACACGACACTGTTGCCAATTCAAAAAGACTGGAAGTGTTGCAGACCAACCGAGAAAGTGACGTCCACGAACATCCACTTACGAAGGCACAACTGGCATGCTGCTGGCCTACATAGTCCCCTATGTATGGAGATTTTTGGGACACCCAGTATACATACACACACATGCATGCACACACGCACGCACGCACACTTGGGTCCATAGGTATTTGGAGTGAGAGGAATTTGAGGCCGTCATACACAGACTCACAGGAGTGGAACCTGATGTGACCTGCTACCTGTTAGCTCATCCACCTCAAGGTTCAAATGTTTTGTGCATGCCGAGATGCCTTTCTGCTCAACATGGTTGTAAAGAGTGATTATATGAGGAAATACGTATTGGATCAATCGGAAAGAGCTCCAGAAACACTTGGAGGCAGCACGTACTATTGTCACAGAGAAAACAATAGGTAATGCACTGCACTGCTCACGCTCACAAGACTCCATTACTAAAGAAAAGGCATTTCAAGGCTCGTTTAGAGTTTGCTACAACTGGCCTGGTCAGAGGAGAGCAAAATTTTACTTTTTGGCTGTCATACTACACACCATGTTTGGAGAAGAAATGGCACTGCACATTAAAACATTATACTAACAGTGAAGTTTGGAGGTGGAGGCATCATGGTGTGGGGCTGTTTTTCATCACATGGTACTGTCAGACTTCATCTAATTGAAGGAACGATGAATGGAGCCCTTTACTGGGAGATTCTTGAGAAGAATCTGCTGTCATCCACCAGGATGATGATGAGACGTGAGTGGACTTCCAGCAGGACAACGATCCAAAGCATACAGTAAAGGAAACTCTACTTCATGACTTAGTCAGCACCTTAGTCTAATGGCCGATCATGATCACAAAAAATCGGTAATCTGTATCGGCTGCAAAAATCCTAATCGGAGCATCCCCAACTAATGCAGATCTCTATCTGCCTTTAGGTGTGTGTAATACTTTATTACTGGAGTGGCTTGTATCACTGGACTAGCAAGTTTTAAAAATCAGTGTAAAAGGTTTCATTTCTGGCACCTAAATCATTTTATTTGAGGATAACAAATGTTTTAAAAAGGATTATTTTGAGGTTTTTTGTGTGAAACTGAGTGGAACAGCACCAACAGCAGTTGTAAGACAAACACAGAGAATGAAATGAAGTATCAAAAAGAAGTACAGCTGCCGGAGTGTCACAATTCCTGAGGAGACCAGAACCCTAGATAATGAAGGAGTGGTCACACCAGAGATGTTAAATTGCCCACCATGAACCAGGGGTTCCTCCAGCAGCCAGTGTGGTGTTCTGCACCCCTTGGTTTGTTTTTTAAAAAGGTTCCATATTTTAAAAAGCCCACGATAAAAAAAAACTGGTAATCCAGCAAAGTCTAGTGTTCTTGTGTCCATTAAAAACAAAGTTCTGTCCAACCCCAGTCCTCCTACTCTCTATAACAGCCTATAGGCTGCTGCTCTCCATACCAAACTCCTGGGTCCAGTGAGGAGTCTCTGGATGAACTGGAGTCTAAACGTTGCAGTTCTGCTGCCTACGTGGACCAGCCCCTGCGACCCCCCTTCTTGGGCAGGTGAAGGACACTTTGAGGGATCCAGTGTAGTCTGTCCCAGAAGTCGTCCACTAGCAGGGCCTGGATGTTCGAGAGCAGGTTTGGTGGCGGATCCACACATGCCAGCTTCTGCCACAGGCTTGATGCTGCCAGGTTGTTGATGATCAGCATTCGTCTCCTGTAAGACATTTTTGGGACCAGCCACTTCCACCTGCTCAGTCTGCCCTTCACCTTCTCAAAGACACCTTCCCAATTTTTAGTTAAAATCTCAGTGCTGCCCACATAAACACCCAAGTACTTAAAACCACCCTTTTTCCACACCAAACCAGCTGGTAATGTGGGCTGCCCACCACCCCACTCTCCAACTAAAATGGCTTCGCTTTTGGCCCAGTTAAAATATTCACATCAGTCTGTGCTCCCAGCATTACGACTCGGTCATCTGCATATGCTGAGAGACACAGAGAAGCGCTGGAGTGAGATATCTTAAAACCAGAAAGTTGATTTCTCAGTTTACATAAAAGAGGTTCAAACGCTAGGGTGTACAGCATGCCTGACAGAGAACAGCCTTGTCTAATACCTCTGTAGACTCTAAAAGGGGCACACAAACCACCATTAACCTTCAGTACACTCGCAATTTCACTCTACAAAGTCTTGATCATGGCTATGAAACCTGGGTTTGAAACCAAAGGTTTCCAGCACCTTCCACAAGTATTCATGTTCAACCCGGTCAAAAGCCTTTTCCTGGTCTTGAAAAATAAGACCAGTCTTTAATCCCAATAGCCTGGAGACGTCCAAAATGTCACAAATTAAATGTATATTATCAAGTATAGACCTGCCGGGTACACAGTACGTCTGGTCAAGGTGAGTGATTTGCTCCATTACCTTAGTCAGTCTTGAAGCTAGCGCTTTTGAGAGCAGTTTGTAGTCAGTGCACAACAGTGAGACCGGGCACCAGTTCTTCAAATGCGTCAGGTCTCCCTTTTTCGGCAGTAGGGTCAGGACGGCTCTCCTGCAGCTCAATGGGAGTTCATCTCCCTTCACACTGCCTAGCAACACTTCTACCACATCCTGCCCTATAACTGTCCAGAAGGCTTTGTAGAACTCTACAGGGAGACCGTCTATGCCTGCGCCCTTCCATTCTCCATCCCTTGGAGAGCTTCATAGAGCTCTGCTAGAGTTAGCTCTATGTCTAGATCGCTGGCCACATGCTCTGAAAGTTTTGGCAGGTCTTTAAGGAAGCTCTCTTCTACTGTCTGTGCCCCTGACTGCTCACTGCTGTACAGCTTCGAGTAGAAGCTAACTGTCTGCTTGCGAATTTCAGCGGGATCTGACAGAAGATCTCCTGATTCTGTTCGCACAGCATGTACGAATCTTTTCTGTCCATTCTTCTGCTCTAGACCAAAAAAGAACTTAGAAGGAGCATCCATCTCATTCATGCTTTTAAAGCGTGAGCGGACCAGCGCCCCCTGTGCTGTGATGCCCAACAGGTCATTCATTATAGCTTTTTTACTTTTGAGGGCTTCAATCTGCCCTCGATCTCCTGCGGTCTCCAAACACTGGAGTTCCACTATTCCAGTCTCCAAAGCTTTCAGAGATCTGACAATGTCTCTCGTGACATTAAGAGTGTACTGTTGACAAAATGCCTTAATTTGAGCTTTGGCCACATCCCACCACTGTTGTATAGAACTAAAAGCCATCTTTTCATATTTAAAAACATTCCAGAAATAAATAAAAGATTCTCTAAAATTAGTATCCTCAAAAAGTGCAGTATTAAAATGCCAGTAAGCACTTTTTGGTTTTACATTTTCTTTACTGACGATACACTGCACCATGCTGTGATCAGAGAGGCCCACTGGAACAATAAAACATTTAGTAAAAAGTGTCCGCTGATGTTTAAAACCATAAAAGCGATCTAGTCTTGCCAGGGAGAGTGTGTTGTGTATGGAGTGGGCCCACGTGTACTGCCTCTGGTTTCTATTTAAATTTCTCCAAATATCAATCAGTTCGTGAGCCTCCATCGTCTCCCACAGGCGCTTACGGGAGGCCACATGAGGTTCTGTGTGGTTCCTGTCCAAGTTATCTGTTGTGCAGTTAAAATCCCCACCCAGAATTAAAATATCGGCAGTGTTGCAGTCAGCAATGACCTTGTCTAGTTTATTTAAGAAAACCATTCTCTCCACTGCACTGGTGGGAGCGTACACACAAATAAAAACAAAGCTCTCATTCTCATAGATAGCTCTTACTTTTAAAAGCCTCCCATTTAAAACCTCATCTACTGTTTAAGAACTGGGAGTAAAATTGCGAGCAAACAGTAAGGCAACCCCACCACTAACTGATGTATTGTGACTTAAAATTGCCAGCGCACCCCACTCCTTCATCCAGATAGTAGCACTGTTAACATTACTATGTGTTTCCTGCAACATCGCTACATCAATACGCTTCTGCTTTAGTAACTCATAGTTTTGCACGTTTTTCGTGTTCTCTTGCCCCGTTAACGTTTACACTTGCAATACGAATCCCAGTCATAAGAACAAGGTGTAGATAAAACAAGCAGATGATAAAACCCATTCTAATATAAAACACACCAAACACTCTACTGGTCATCATCAGGAGTTTCTCTGCTGACTTTAGTCATGAATTTCTTCAGACGATAGATCTCAGTGTCAGTAAAAGCTCCTTCCCTTCTAAAATGTTTGACATCATGGATAAACTGCTTCAGATCTGCGAAGTGCTCTTCTACTACAACGTTCTTTTGCCATTTGGTATTCCATAAGAACTCAATGCTCTCGGCACTTACCGGACAACCGATCCCTGCCTTTCAGTGCAACAGCTCAGCTTTAATACAGGCCTCACCATGTTTTTTTCCTGGCACTGTGCAAGTTTTGATGAACCTGTACAGATGTTTTTCAACTGCTTTCACTTCACTGGTCTCCCATTTCTTTTTCTTTACCACCTTAACACCTGAACAAATGCAAGACGAAGTTAGTCAAAACATATAATGTCTTTCAATTTCATGAAAACAATCATGTTTGTTTATCAGACAATACCTTTGGGAACAGATGTGGTACTGGTTGATTATCAAATTAATTCATACTTATTTCTAGCTACATAGTTACATCCAACATAGATGCCCCTTACACATGATCTTAGGGCTTCCCAAACTAAACCATGTAAACCAATTAACCCCACATGGGGTCATGACCCCTAATTTGGGAACCCCTGAGATAATGTGAAAAGGGCACTGTGTGGCCAAAAGTATGTGGACACCTGACCAACACACCCTGATGTGAGGGTAATTGGTTGTTCAGTTCAGTTCAATTCAATTTTATTTGTATAGCGCTTTTTAGAATGGACATTGCCTCAAAGCAGCTTTACAGAAACATAAGCCACGGGATACGGATTTTAAATGTGTGAATTTATCCGAATTGAGCGAGCCGGTGGTGAGGGAAAAACTCCCTAAGAAATGTTGTTGTCTGCGTTGTGTGTTTACTTTTAACCAAATTAAAAGGCGGAAGGCAATTGGGCCGACTCTTCATTTACTCTGACAAAGAGATAATACAGTCTTATACAGTGTGTGCATTCTCCCTCAACATTTCTGTGAAATAAATTTCAAGTTCACTGCAGTTAACACGTGCTTCAAGTTCAGCGGGGAGACCCCGATTGATTTCTAGTCCTTCCCTTAACCACTCATCCACAGCTACTGAAAATACCTGTCTCTGCGTGGGCCAATGTCTAAACCTGCTTCACTGTGCGTCTGTTCAGAATTGTCTACAATGACTAGTTTTCACCCATCATCTGGCAAACAGAAATTCAGACCTACTCTTCAGCATTCGAACCTCTGCTGGGAAACCTGAAAGGATTTTTTTTCCGTTTCTGAACATGTTTCACTGGGAATCAGTTCAGAAGTTCTAGGCTTCTGTTGGGACCATGACCCTGATGAGGTTACCTGGGCTGACCTGTGAACAACTTCTTTTGCGTATTCGGTGTAGAAAGCCATTAGCCCTCCCACTGCCCACTCTTGATCCAAAACAATAGGCACATGCACTCTTAGATGTCTATTTAAGTGTCCATATCAACGGAGCACATGAAAGTGTTTGTGGTTGATGTATACTCAAGACTTAACAGAATCACCTCAAATGACCGAAGTGGTTCGTCACATAAATCACCGTATTTATATTTAATGTACATCATGAAACACATCCTACTTAGATATTTTTGTAGGGGAACTTGTGCTGAAGACTAAAAAGTCATGTGACTTTGAAAATAGTGCTTACATTTGTTCAAATTGACAACAATATCAGAGCGTGCCAAAATCATCAGTGTCTGAAAATACCTGGGGTCCCCCAGAGTAAACTGAGACAGAATCCTTTCCTCCAAAGATCAGAGCACTGTGCACGGTGATGTATTTACCTCTGTTTCAGGTCTGCGTGTGTATTTATTGTGCTTGTAAACAGGTGGGTATAAGGGCAAAAAACACATCTGTAGTGTCAGGATGGCCGAGCGGTCTAAGGCTCCACACTCAAGGTTTAGACCTTTTCCCTGGTAAAAGGAGGATTCTGGTCTCTAAATGGAAGCGTGAGTTCAAATCCCTCTTCTGACATTAATTTTTTAAATGAAAACACCATTAAGATAATGGCTTTTAATTCTTATGAATAGGTTGTCAGATATGGAGCGGGTGGAATTTTGGCCCACTCTCCTTTGCAAAAGTGCTTTGGTTCAGACACATTGGAGGGTTTTGGAGCATGAACTGCCTGTTTAAGGTCCTGCCTCAGCATCTCAGTTGGTTCAAGTCAGGACTTTGACTAGACCACTCCAAAAGTTTAATCTCAGAGGTGGACTTACTCCTGTGCTTTGGATCATTGTCTTGCTGCATCATCCAGTTCTGCTTGTATTTCAACTTAGGGATTGAAGACTGGAGATTCTCCTTTAGGATTTTCTGATAGAGAGCAGAATTCATGTTTTCCTTGACTATTGCCAAGGCCCTGAAGCAGCAGAGCATCCCCACAAGTGCCACCTCCATGCTTGACTGTAGGTATGATGTTCTTTTTGTGGAATTCTGTGTTTGGTTTACGCCAGATGTAACGGGACTCCTGTTGTTAAAAGAAACATACCCGGATTAGGAAATGCTTCACAGTTTGTCAAATTTCAGTCATAGTCGGCAGGATTTGAACCTGTGTGGGGAGACCCTAATGGATTTCTAGTGCATCGCCAAGTCCACAGGGAACATTCTGTGAAATGTTCAACCCTGGAGGTGTGAGGTGAACGTGCTATCAAAAGTCTTGCATATGTTAGTAGTTTTGTTTTGTGTCATAAAGATGGTTTTAAGATAATGTCGAATCTCAGTAAGAAAAACATCAAACATAGACTACATGTATAGACTACAAACAAAACTTCTTTCCAGTGTAAACAGAAATAAACATCAATATATTGTTATTAATTTGAACAGACTTTTCCATACGAGCTCAGAACCTAAATAAATGCTCTCTGGCTGTTTACACAGTTAACATTCTGTATTAATATCTCTTCTAAATTTCTTGATATAAACATTGACTGGGTCGACACGATGAATTATCAGAAGTGATCTTTATCTGCTGTTTCTGCTGTCAGTGTTGAGTGGAACAGGTCATATCCTGTCTCTCTAAAACTCCTCTCATTAAGGAAGTACAGAGTCTGAGACGACTGCAGTCCTTTTGCAGTGTTCTGCTCTGGTGAGTTTAGTTTTATTCTCGGTTTATGGAGAATTCTGAGTCTCATTTTCAGCTCTGTGAAAGGAAGTGATTACTAACTGGACCTGCAAACTCGTATATTAACTTTAAACAAACCTGAAATCAGGGTGTGATTACTTTTGATCAAAGTGAAAGTGAATCTGAACATTCGGACCGGAGAGAACAACAGCAGCAGCAGAATAAAATGGCTTCTAAGTTTTCAGAGGAGGAGTTCTCTTGTCCTGTGTGCTGTGAAATCTTCACGGATCCTGTTCTCCTGCGCTGCAGTCACAGTGTGTGTAAAGTGTGTTTGCAGAAGTTCTGGGAGACCAAAGGATCCAGAGAATGTCCTGTTTGTAGGAGGAAGTTGTCTATGGAGGATCCTCCCACAAATCTGGCCTTAAAGAACCTGTGTGAGACTTTCTTACAGGAGAGAAGTCCGAGATCTTCATCAGCGTCTGAAACAGTCTGCAGTCTGCACCGTGAGAAACTCAAACTCTTCTGTCTGGATGATCAACAGCCGGTGTGTTGGGTGTGTCGGGATTCAAAAATACACACCAACCATAAATTCTGCCCCATTGATGAGGCATTAACAGACTGTAAGGTAAATAAAACGTTCCTGTAAAAGGTACATGTAAAAAAGAGTTTATTCTACACATCAATATCTACAGGTTCAATATAAACACAGTGTAATAATTCAATAATAAATGATAATTGCCTTGTGATAAATTTAGTAAACAATAACAAATGTGAGTCTGCTATTCCATCATCTTCAGATTTTCAGCATCTGAAGTGTCTCCTGTATAAACAGGAGCAGATCTTCCATGTTAGACTAAAGCAGTGTACACCAATAAACCCACATCCTATAAGTCTACACTTTTCAGTGTTTCTTCTGTACTTGGTGCATTTGAAAAGCTCTAATGAGTGCTTGTAAGAGAGAATTCAGCTATTACTAAACACAGAGTCTCCATGCAGTGTGTTGATTTGTTTCAGGAGGAGCTGAAAACTGCTCTGAAGCCCCTACAGGAGAAACTGAAGATCTTTAAAGACTGTAAACTGCACTGGAGTCAGACTGCAGAACATATAAAGGTTAGAATCAATAAGATGGGTTTGATATTAGAATGATATTTTGCATCACTGCAGAATCAGTTCCATTTCATTTGATTTCCTCTTCACTGCAGATTCAGGCCCAACACACAGAGCGGCAGATTAAGGAGGAGTTTGAGAAGCTTCACCAGGTTCTACGAGATGAAGAGGCAGCCAGGATAGCTGCACTGAGAGCGGAAGAGGAGCAGAAGAGTCAGATGATGAAGGAGAAGATTGAGAAGCTGAGCAGAGACATATCATCTCTTTCAGACACAATCAGAGGCGTAGAAGAGGAGATGAGAGCCGAAGACGTCTCGTTCTTACAAGTGAGGATCATTTAGTCAGTGTTTATACTGTGAGAAAGTAAAACTTCTTTCCATCATCAGAAACGTCACATTTCAGTGGTGTAAAAATGTCAATCAGATCCACTGATATTTGCTTTGTTGTTTTACAGAACTACGAGGCCACAGTGAGAAGGTGAGTGATGTGCTTCCTGTCTCTCTCGTTCTCTGTGTTTCTGACTCCAAACCCACAGCAGCACTGACTCCTGAATGTTTTTGCAGAGCTCAGTGCACACTGCAGCATCCAGAGGAGCTTTCAGGAACACTGATCCATGTGGCAAAACATCTGGACAACCTGAAGTTCAGAGTCTGGGAGAAGATGCAGGACGCGGTCCAATACAGTAAGAATCTTCCTTCCTTTCTTTATTTATTTATTTCTGTTTCTCTGCCTTTGTTAATTACATTAAAGTGGTCTTTATAGTGATGTTTCATTTGTGTAATGTTTTGGAATTGTTGTTGTTGTTGTTGTTATTATTATTATTACACACATATGTGGTCACCTTTTGAACTGATGTAATGTAATATAAGGGAACTTTTATTTTGAAAGGCTTCTGATGCGTCAGACTGTTCAGTGGTTGAAGTGCGAGTGTAAAAATGGATTACAAAAGTTTTAGATTTACAATTCTTTTAAAGATTGTTTACATTTGTAATTTAAATACACCCGGTTATATATGTTTATTCATTAATATTGTAATCACAGTTATCATCTCTTTAGATTAGGCTAATGTTAGCTAGTTCCATACTAACGTAATGCTTAAGTTAGCTTAGCTCCTGTGTGTGTGTGTGTGTGTGTGTGTGTGTGTGTGTGTGTGTGTGTGTGTGTGTGTGTGTGTGTGTTTTCAGCACCTGTAACTCTGGACCCCAACACTGCTCACCCTCTCCTCATTGTATCTGATGATCTGACCAGTGTGAGACGCAGTGGTGAGAAACAGAAGCTTCCTGATAATCCAGAGAGATTTGATGTTTGTTGCTGTATCCTGGGCTCTGAGGTCTTTAACTCAGGGACACACTGCTGGGACGTTGAAGTAGGAGACTGTACACTGTGGTATGTGGGTGTGATGACAGAATCTGCTCAGAGGAAGGGAAAGATATTCTCCAGAAGTGGAATCTGGTATGTGTGGTATTATGGTGGTAAATATGGAACATGTTCTACACCACAGTCACCCACTCTCCTCTCAGTAACACAGAATCTCCAGAGGATCAGAGTGCAGCTGGACTGGAACAGAGGAAAGCTGTCGTTCTCTGACCCTCTCACTAACACACGCATACACACTTTCACACACACATTTACTGATAAATTACTGCCATTTATAAGAGTTACTTGTAATAAATCTCCTGTAAAGATCCTCCCACTTCAGTGCTCTGTAAGAGTGAATCAGATCAGTTAGAGCTGATATTGTTTTATTCCAATTCATTAATGAAATATTGCTGATGAAAAGATTCATGTTCTCTGTGAAAGTCTGTTTTTACTGAACACTTCATTGTGGAATTTATTTTGAAGTGTTATATTATTATTTCGACTCACCTTACATAGTAAGATAATATCTGGAATATTAATATATCTTGAAATTCCAAGTTATTAAATGAAAATTTTTAAGTGAAAATAATGACCTACTGTGTTGAAATAATGAATTATTAAATAAAAATAATGTGATAAAGTTCAAATAACTCCATAGTACATTTTCCCCACAATGTTCAGTTCAGGGCTTCCAGAAACAAATAAACCACAGAATGATGTGTAAATGTAGATCTCTATGAGTTAGATTATTACATTTTATTCCTGAATTTAAATCACTGTAAATAAACTGAGGCTTTGAAGACTGGTGTCTTTACTGTATTTGTATTGTTAGCGCTATGCTGTTAATCCTGGGTGAAATGTTTAGCTGGATGTGTGTGTTGTGTGAAACTGTGCAGTGGAGGAGAATTCAAATCGAGCTCTAAGTTTCCCTCCACCAGCAGTTTGTGCTTGTGTAAAGATCAGATGGATCTGTACGTTAATCCTGCATTAGGTGCCGATTCACAATTTAAAATGCGATTCAGAATGAAATGAAATCACTTTGTTCACAGTGAGAATGTGGGGCGGATGTGGAAGAGAGAGTGGTGGGGAGAGAGTCAGACATTAAAGGGGCTAAAAACAACAATTTTATAATAATACCGTTCTCTAGAGTCATTTAACCACACGTTCTGTTCAAGTGTCATGTTATTCATCCATATTTCCACAGAGATCATCCAAGAATTAAATCATCTCCAACCCTCAAAAACACAAATGACATCCTGAGGAGATCCACAACTCCTCTTAATGTGTGTATTTATCAGCATTTATCTGAAAGCTACATTCTGAACTACTACTACACTCAGCACAGAACCTCACATATAAATAAGTTCCCTCTCATTTAAACTTCTCCAGTGTTGAGTGTCTTCATCTTTAATTTACTGCATACGTACAAAATACATTTTAGAATCCTAACTTCATTCATTTAATTATTCACACATGGGGGTTTTTAGAGGGAATAAAATCCTGTCAGAAGTGGGATTCGAACCCACGCCTCCATTTAGAGACCAGAATCCTCCTTTAACCAGGGAGAAGGTCTGAACCTTGAGTCTGGCGCCTTAGACCGCTCGGCCATCCTGACACTACAGCTGTGTGTTCCCTCCCTTTTTTCCACCTGTTTACAAACACACTCATTAGACTTGCTGACCTGAAACAGAGTGAATACATCACAGTGCACAATACTCTGACCTTTGGAGAAAAGGATTCTGTCCCAGTTTTTAATAAGATCTTCAATAACTACCATGTCAGCTTTTTAAATGTTTAGAGAAGAGGGTTATCACTGCTTGTGTTTTTAAATTTTTTTAAACCATTTCCATGGGGTGTACTTGTTTTTTCACGTGATTATAGATAGATAGATAGATCACTTTATTAATCCCAGAGGGAAATCCACATATTACAGCAGCACAGAGAGGTAGAAGTATACTAAAGTAATTTAACATTATAAATGAAGCAAATAAGAATAAATATACGTGTGTATCGACGCGCTCGCTTCGTCGGTCATCATCTTCCAGGACTGAGCCGTTATAAAAGTGAGGGTTGTTGCGTGCGCATTCAGACACTGCAGCGTAGGGCGAGAACCGCGACCTCAATATACGAGATATAAACTAATTATTAAAACTACATACATTCATTACTATTTAACAATAACGCAGGAGCGCCACCGAGTGTAGAGAAGTAAAGGTACATTTCTGTAATTAAAAATGAACTTGAGTAAGAGTATAAGTACGGCCAGTTAAACCTACTCTTAAGATCACATTGTTTTTGTATATAGAGTGTTACTTCCCACCTCTGGAAATACCGCAGCTGGAAAATATAATCCTTTCTTTTCTCTTTTTGTTTGTCCGGAACATCCAGAGCACATCACGTTCATGCAGCACTACAGCTCTGTCCTTTGGGTCAGAGAGAGAGATAGTTTGTATATATTGTAACCTTAGTTTTGACAGGTATAGGTCAAAGGTCAAAAAGATACACATTCTAACTCTCTATATCTAGATCAAAGGTCATGATCATAAACATATTTATAGTTATGTTAAATCTGGATCACATCCATTCGTTACCATACATGGTCCGGCCATGTGTTTTCCACCCCACACACGTTGCACACATGTTCTTTCTAACACTCTGTGGTAGGTCATAAGGAGACTTTAATCTTTTGATGGACTCAGTCCTTGATCATTGTGTTACAAAAGTGCGTACGCCCCCTAGAGCAACAGTGACGCTTCACAGGATGTGTAAAAATCTTGGTCTTGCAGATATCTGGAGACTTTTGAACCCATCTGGTAGGGACTATACATTTTTTTCATCAGTCCATAAGATTTATTCTAGAATAGATTTTTTTTGATATCCAAATCGCTCATTTCATCTGTTGCCGATTGTTCAATCGGAAAGATTCTAGTCTGACGCCCTGGTGAGTTTAGAGGTGTGGCCACAAACGGAGAAGAAGAAATCATTTAGTTGGTGCTTTAATGTATCCCTTTTACAAAATCCTGATTTCCGACAAATGTTAAAGACTGAACTTGATGTTTATATGGAGACCAACTGGTCCTCGGTATCCTCTGTGGGCGTGGCGTGGGAGGCACTTAAGGCGGTTCTTAGGGGTCGGATCATACAGTATGCCTCATTCATTAAAAAATCCAAAGCACGAGAACTCGTGGCCCACTGGAAGTTTGTTTTGTGATGATAGTGACACCTACAGGTTAAACTAGTGAGCTGCATTTAATTGAAGTTACTTTGGTCATGTGATTAGCCTAACCAATAGCAGTGCTAACATGTGCATGCAGTTTTTTGGTGCTACGCTGTACACGGAGTTAGGTGCTGAAGAAGAGAATAATTAAACAGTAAAGCGTTACAGCTACTCCTAGATTTCTGGTCGGAAGGCACACACGGTATGTTGGTTTGTGATGTTGTGCGTTTCATGTTTGTCTCGTAATGTAATAGTGGAATGTTTCCTGTGGCCATTAATGCTAGTTTAATATGTGAGCAAGATGAATGAATACTCAGGGACTCTTAAGAACATGCTTATGTTCAATATGCTCATGTGAGAATGTTATGCACTTTATTTCAGTTTTTCACGGTGTTTGATGGTGATTGACGGTGATTGATGGTGTTTGACGGTGATTGATGGTGATTGACGGTGATTGATGGTGTTTGACGGTGACTGATGGTGATTGACGGTGATTGATGGTGTTTGACGGTGACTGATGGTGTTTGATGGTGATTGATGGTGTTTGACGGTGACTGATGGTGTTTGACGGTGTTTGATGGTGTTTGACGGTGACTGATGGTGTTTGATGGTGATTGATGGTGTTTGACGGTGACTGATGGTGTTTGACGGTGTTTGATGGTGATTGACGGTGATTGACGGTGACTGATGGTGTTTGACGGTGATTGAATGCGCTTAAGTTGTGAAGGAATGCAATAAAAGAAACAACAAACATCAGTTGAAGTGTACGTTTTAATCTGACCAGAAGAATAAGTTTGGGAGCAGCTACACATGGACAGAAAGCCTTTACGTATACGGGCCAAAGTACGTTCCAAAAAATAAAGCTGTGCTTCTACTAAATTTTATAACAGGCCGAGCCAAGCTCGCTATCTGGCTTTCAAGAAAAAACAAAATGCAGGGAGGAGGCACTCAGGAGATATCTCCCTCTATCTATCTATCTATCTATCTATCTACCTGTCTAGCTCTCTCTCTCTATCTAGCTCTCTCTATCTATCTATCTATCTATCTATCTATCTATCTAGCTCTCTCTCCATCTATCTCTCTCTCTCTCTCTAGCTATCTATCTAGCTCTCTCTCTATCTATCTCTCTCTCTCTCTCTCTCTCTCTCTCTCTCTCTCTATCTAGCTCTCTCTCTCAATCTCTCTATCTTTCTAGCTCTCTCTATCTTTCTAGCTCTATCTCTCTAGCTATCTATCTAGCTCTCTCTCTCTATCTAGCTCTCTCTCTCTATCTAGCTATCTATCTAGCTCTCTCTCTAAATCTCTCTATCTTTCTAGCTCTATCTCTCTAGCTAGCTCTCTCTCAATTTCGCTATCTTTCTAGCTCTATCTTGCTCTCTCTCTAGCTCTCTCTTTCTCCATATAGCTCTCTCCCTATCTCTCTCTCCCTAGCTCTCTCTCTCCATCTCTCCATCTGTCTAGCTCTATCTCTCTCTAGCTCTCTCTCTATCTATCTAGCTCTCTATCTCTCTCTCTATCTCTCTCTCTATCTAGCTCTCTATCTTTCTAGCTCTCTCTCTCGCTCTCTATCTCTCTATCTTTCTAGCTCTATCTCTCGCTCTCTATCTCTCTATCTTTCTAGCTCTATCTATCTAGCTCTCTCTCTCTAGCTCT